>NC_059104.1:31967330-32222330 GCF_020740685.1 Jaculus jaculus
CAATCCCAGTACTTAGGAGGCTAAGGAACTGATTGCCATGAGTTCGAGGTCATCCTAGACTAGACCAAGATGCTGCTTTAAAAAAATATACAAGAGCAAAAATCAAGCATGTACCATAAATGACATCATTAGGGTAAGATATCAGTCATAATTCAAGGTCTCATGTGAATGAAGATAGAGTGAGCAGTCAGAAAATTCCCATTACTCAGGGGTTATATGGTAAGAGCCCATAAAGAAAGAGCCCATAGTGAAAACTTTAAAATAAACAATCTCAAATCATACGGAATTCACCCTTTGTTGCACAGTTTGTATTTCTTTTATTGGCATGTAAAATGGGCTGCTTCAATGAAATTTTTGCTATGGCAGAAGTTGGCAATGATTATTTTGGGGAAAACTGGGAATGAGAAGGGCATAGGAGGGAGATGAGGAAAAGGTGGGTGGAGATTCCTATAGAATACATCATTAGCATTGGTGGATGGGGAGGCATTTGGTTTGCAAAGTTGTTGGGACCACATCCTTCCTGGATGTGCTTGCTATCATAGTTTTTTTTTTTTTTTTTTTTTTTTTGGTTTTTCGAGGTAGGGTCTCACTCTGGTCCAGGCTGACCTGGAATTAACTCTGTAGTCTCAGGGTGGCCTTGAACTCATGGCGATCCTCCTACCTCTGCCTCCCGAGTGCTGGGATTAAAGGCGTGCGCCACCACGCCCGGCACTATCATAGTTTTTATTGCAGCATGGTCTTTGGATATTTTACATTGTGATAGGATGTGTGCTCTCTCTCTCTCTTTCACACACACACATGCACACACAATTGAAGTAAATCACATGACAAGTTTCTGTAACACATTCAGTGTACTGATGTTTCTCACTCTGTCTCGTTCCATCACAGTTTATTCTACATTTTTCATAAAATACTGTATGAATTTATGTGTAGTGTGTATATATGGGTACAAATACCTAAGAAGTTGTTCATCAACGTGACCCACATTCCCCAAAAAGGAGGGTTCCTGCAGAGAGGGGGGAGGCTACCAATGGTACTAACATGGCTATATACACACTATGTACATAACTAAATATATATATATATATATATATATATATATATATATATATGTTAAAGGAGGCAGGATTTTGCATTATTTTGTATGTGTTTATTTTCAGTATGAGTGCATGTATGCATGTTCATATGTGAATGGGTCATGTGTGTGCAGTTTTGCATGCGAATGTAGGTATGTGCATGTAGAGACCATAGACCAACATGGGTGTCTTCTTCAGTCACACTCCACCTTGCTTTTCGAGACAGGCTCTCTCACTGAACCTGGTACTCATGGATTCAACTAGCTTAGCCAGCTAGCCCCAGGAATCATCTTGTCTCTGCCTCAGCTGTAATGGAGTCACTGACACAGTACCATAACACTCAGCTTTTGTGTAAGTCCTGGGCATTTGAATGTAGGTTCCCCATGCTTGTGCAGCAAATACTTTACTCACAAAACCATCCCCCTAGCCTAGAGTTTGAATAATAAAGTCTTTGTTGAACTTAAGTTTGCTCAACTATTTGGAGATATAAACATTTCTTTATTGACAAAACCTAGAAAGCAATTTCTAACAATAAAACATCTCAGAAAAGTTGTCTCAGTGGTTAAGGTGCTTGCCTGATAAGCCTAAGGACCCAAGTTCCATTCACCCGTGCCCACATAAGCCAGATGCACAAGGTGTGGCCCATGCTTCTGGAGTTTGTTATCAGTGGCTGAAGGTCCTGGTATGTCCATTCTCTCTCCATCACCATGCAAACATTTTAATATCCATTCTTCTAAATGCTAGTCAGCAGTTATTTTCACTATAGTGTTACATAGAATTAAACCAAAATAGAACATATATGGATCATGGCTAAGTCAATATATAAAATCAGTAATTTTATATATGTAACTAAAATAGCCTTCTTACTTTATTAGCTGACAAAGGGAATTTAATTGTCCCGAAAACAAACTTGAACAGTGATAATTTATGAAACACTATAGAAAGATCCTTAACTCATTCCCCTGTCAGACATAAGTATCAAAAAATGCAACAAGTTTTATGACACTGAAAAAGCAAAATTAATAATTTTATCATATCTGGAGAAATTTTGGGTTCTTAACATTGCATCCTGTCTGGAAAAAAATGAACCTCGTTACAATTCTGTATTATTTTAACTCAAAGAAGCCCTTTCATCATACAGAACTGTGTACAAGCAAGGGAGCCCATCTATTTCCAAGGCAAACCCACATCTCAGCAACAGTCCTCACTTTCTTCATCTCGTAACTTCAGATACCAACCTTGGTGATACTTTGACACGGAGTGATTAAAGAGTTAAGAGGTTACCCTGAAGGAAAGACCCTATGATGGAAATCATAACTTAGCAAGCGCTTTCACCCTGAGTTGCCCTGGGTGGGAAGGCCATGCTAAGAGCGCCTTCACCTTTATTTGCATAGCCCCTTCCCACCATAATTATTTTCTTCTGCACATAGAGTGCAATTGAATCAAAGCCCGATTACTGTGTAAAACATTCTTTATTTCTTCATTTCTCTGTACATTAACATTTTATGGTTGAGAAGTGTAGATGATTGCTAATATCCAGCTGTAACCTCATTTATGTGTCTTCAAAGACCAATATGCACTCAGAAAGTATTTGAATTTCCCTTTATCTTGAGGAGAACTCCTTTTGTTGTGTAATTAAGGCTGCCTATAGCCAAACAAACATCGAACTGAATCTCATGGGGATTAATAAGCATGATTTTCCAATGGCTTGGGATTAGTGGAAGTTTTTGAAGAATTGGTCTTAAGCCTAATAATGAAAATGTTGGAGTGTAACTGGATTACAATATTAAATGACCCAAGAGAATCAAGAAAGGCCATATAACCCTGAGCTATATGTCACTTCAGGGTTATGATCTCTATCTTCCAGAATATAAAATTGTAATTATGACAAAATATGTTCTTGTGAATCAACATTAATGCAAATTTTTGTTTCATCTTTTGGACTAATATGACCAAATAAAATGCAATAAATTTCAAAGACATTTAATATTATAGGACAACATTTGAAAATAACACTGCTATAAAAAATAGGTTGTACAAGTTCACCTCATGCTCATTTTGAAGTGTTATTCCCCTTCCTTTCCTTAGATGTAATAAATTCTTCAAAAATATAAAACATATACTACAATATGTCTGTGTGTTCTGTAATTAATTCTGAGTATTTAATGATCTGCCTTCAAATATGCCCAGTTTGGAAATTTAACAAACATGTTTTAAAAACTACAGCTGGATGATACAAAGGCCACCTTTTAAAGTATAATTAAAACTCTAAAAATGATAATAAAGTTATGAACCATATGCCTGGAACCAATGGATTTTTTATTCACCTTTGACTCCAGATAAAAAAGGCAAAAAGAGAGAGGCGGTTTTAGTCACACCGTATTTAATCCAATTTGCTTTGGGTTTAATCTCCAAAACAAGGCTGGTCTGCTAATTCCCAATTATAATGGCACATGTAATCAGAGTCCTCATTAACAAAGACTGACTATATTGTCTATTAGGAGTGAAGATTTGAAATGCAAATTCAGCAAATCAAAACATTAAATGAGCTTCTACCCACAATGCACAGAGCTCCCGCCAGGACAGAGCATGCTGGCTGACACCTGCCCTGGGTTTCCCCTCCAGCTCCAGTTGCCTCTGGTTCCAGTCTTTGCCTCCTAATTGACCTGCTTATGATCTTTCCAACAATTAACATATGCTTATTAGTAATGGCTGGTTAAAGATTTCAACTGCTACAGTTTATGAAGTTTAATAGAGGTGGCGCACCACAGGAAAGACAGAGTCACTCTTTTGCTCATCAGCAAAGTCACAATGGTTAGAATCTATGTAGAAATTGCATGATTTTTCCTACGGTCTGAAATTGGGATTGCTATTCATTAATACTAGAAATCAACAAGTATGATGACACACCTCACATATATTAAGAAATATGGCAGTTAGCAAGTCCTTCTTTCCTTTAGGCAAGTCATTTGTAATTTGTTTTTAGGAGGAAGGCAAACTTAGAAAGGCTTCTTAAGTGGGAGAATGACTGATGACATTGGTTCTATTTTCAATCTGAAAGTATGACTTTTTTTTTTTTTCAAAGTAGTTTCAAACAATGAAGTGAAAAAAATCATCATATGATAAAAACCTTATTTAAGTGTGAATAGGATGGGGTGATTTGAATCAGATGCCCCCATAGATGCATGTATTTGGAATGCATTAGTCCCCAGCTGGTGGCAATTTGGGAGGTGACTTCTTTCTGGAAGAAGTATGTTGTTGTGGGAAAGCTTAGGGGTGTTATAATCACCCCTCCAGCAGCCCTCCCAACCCCCTTCCTAACCTCAGCTCACTTTTTCGGCTCTCTGTCAGCTGCTTCTGGTAAGATGTGATGTCTGGCCACTACTGGCCCATTTCTCCCTGCTATGATGAAATTTCACCTCAAGATTGTAAGTCAAAATAGACCATGTTCTTCCTTCCGCCGCTTTTCTCAGGTGATTTCTCCCAGAAATACGAAGGTAACTTAAATCTAGGATGATCATGTTTTAGAAAAGTGGTGCTCAGAGTTTCTATTCTGGTCAACAAATGCCTACTCTGGCTTCTCCCTAGCAAGACCTGAATTCATTGAGCTGGGATGTTGGACAGGCTACCAATTGTGTTTCCACCCGTGCCATTTGATCGCACAGATATTCCATTTACTCTGAGGTAGTTTATTTACAACTAGTATTTTAACACTTACCAATATCCACTTTCACATCCTTTCAATGGTTGGAAACTAGTAATTTGGTTCTTTAACCCAATGGGATACTACACCTTGATTGTGATGGTTAATCGCGTTTATATTTAGATCACTGTTTATCATTCTTGCCTGTCACAGGAAGGCTTGGATGATCACATGACCATGTGTGTACTACAGGATCTTAGATGACAGGAAGTTTCCTATTTCCGGAGATCAAAGTAAACAAACTCAGAACCTTAAAAATGCAACCCATTTTACTAATTCACAATTTCATAGGTCAGAAGTCTTGGCGCTGGGGAGCCTCTGTCCCCTCGAGA
Source organism: Jaculus jaculus (assembly GCF_020740685.1). Classification (NCBI taxonomy): domain Eukaryota; kingdom Metazoa; phylum Chordata; class Mammalia; order Rodentia; family Dipodidae; genus Jaculus; species Jaculus jaculus. Next base: position 31,972,442 of record NC_059104.1, read on the forward strand.
AAAGACCGAGGAGGTGATGGAAGAGGACGTCGCGGAGCTAGATGAGGCTGGGTCGGAGAGACTCTGGGGTCCCGGAGGGGGTCCGGTCGCTCTTAGTGGCTCAAAAAATGTACAGATTTTCCAGGGCAGCTGTCTGGATTGCGACCACTTCCTGCAGGATCCTGGTTCTTCCTGTGTTGTCTTTGAGGACGGAAAAGTTGCAGATGGAGCAACTGCAGCAGCGACAGATACTTCTAGAGCCTCACACAGGGCTCTACCTTCCCTTCCTGGACAAACCTAGATGTTCAGCTGCTGTAATTAAAGCCTTGTTTGTGGGAGAGCTTTGAAATTCGCCTGTGTCTGAACTGGTTGTTTGGGTTTCCCTTCCCCGCCCTTTTTAACCTTGACACATTGATCCGTTTAAACTTGGGAGGGGGGGTGAACACTCCCTTACTGTCTCACAGAGACTCCCCACTTGTAACTGTGCCCTTTCTCCTGTCCCCACTTTTATTTCCTGCTCTGACTCTTGCTCCAGAGCTCAGCCCACTGTTTTGGTTAAGTTGCTCCACGCTGGAAGTTCCTCACTATCCCACTGTGGGGTGAAACATTAATGCCAGTAGGAAGCAAGCAAGCAGCCATGACCATGGACAAACTTTTTCTCTTTTTAAAGAATGGATATGTCAGAGAGGGACGTGCATGCAAAATGAAACTGACAAAGTATATCGCAGCCGTAGAGCAAAACAGCCACTAGGAATCTTTGTGTGTGTTGGAGAGAGATAGAGAGAGAGAGAGAGAGAGAGAGAGAGAGAGAGGGAGGGAGGGCGGGGGGGGGCTGGCTGCGGTTTCAGCCAGAACGGGTGGTGGGGCTGTGGACAGCTCATTTCCTCTGAAAATTTTGGCTACTAGAAGACCTCTGTGCGTTTGTGTGTTAAAAAAAATAAAGTCATTGCTTACTTTCTGTATTTAAGTATTAAAAGGATTCCAACTGGAAAAAAAAAAAAAAGAAGCTTGGATATTGTACAACTAGAGTTTCTGCTCAAAGTCCCATTGTACTGAAATGAAGGAAGACAGATATCTTGGGCTTAGGGCAGTCTTCTGAGATCTGAAGTTGTTGGCAAAATATATTTCTTTTTTTGCTATAAAATCGAGGTGTCCAATTCCTTGCTGACTAGCTGCTAGGGGATTCACTCATTTTGGTGGTCTCCCATGGGTTCTTCTCTCTTTAAGCCAGTGGTAGTTCACTGAACACATGTAGCTCTTGATATGTCTGACTTCCTCATCAGTAGCAGCTTTAAAGGACTTTTGTGATTTCATATAAGATCGTACATATCTGCTGATGTAAAGAGCATGGCAGACAGCTACCCCCAAGGGGCATTCCTGCATTTTCCTCCAAATTTACCTTCCAGGTCCTGACCACCTGCACCTCAGGCACTCTGGGTTTCCCTGACCATCTCTAACCAGATCAGCTTTTGTCTCCTCTCCCCGTCAGTGTCTCTCAGCTCATCCCACTAAGTCCTTAGATCTCATCCCAACTCTGTGGTCTCCTGGAGAAAAACCTACTTGATCTCCTGACGTTACTTATGTCTTGTCATAGCAGCAAATTCATGCCTTTCCGAGCAATTTGCCCCCACTAAAAGGGTAGGGTAACTGTGTTATCATTTTCATTGGTGAACCAAAATTCCCAACAAAAGCAAGTTAAAGAAGAAGAATCAATCAATTTTAGCTTATAATTGGAGGGACAACATAACAGGGAAGGCATGGTGTCACTGATCATCTAGTTTTGTACTTTTTGCGCAACCCATGACCCTAGCCCATTGTGCGTTGCTGCCCATAGTTAGAGTCACCCTTTCACACCCATTATCCTAATCTAGAAACTCCTTCAAAGACATACCCTGAAATTTGTTTCCATGGAGATTCTAAATCCTATCACATTGACAACTTAAATTAACCATCATAATAACCAAGAGGTATAGCCTGGATCCCAGACTGCCTGAAGCTGAGTCTTGGCATTACTATGTCCTAGCTGTGCACATTGGCAAGTGATTTTACATCTGTGCACCACAGCCTCCACATCTGCAACATGGACATAATGTCTTAATTTTATGGTTGTTAGCAAAAATGCAGAGCCAATTCACAGAGAACAGGGAGAATAGCTGGTAATATGATATGTGCAACACAGCATAATTTCAGTTGAATAATTCATGTTTTATCTGTACCTCTAACTAGAGTGAAAGCCTGTCTTTATATGTTTTATTTCTCATCCTAAATATGCATTAAAGGTACAGTGGGTTACATCTCATACATGAATGCACATGTAATGCAAATAAACCATAATTGGTGGCATAGAAAATCCTTTTTACAGTATTGTCTTACAAACTTTCTCTCATTAATGTTCCTCAAATGTATGGCTTCTAAAGCCTTAAAATTACCAATGAATAATTTCCCAATATAGGTGTCCTGAAGTTTTAATAGAACTTCTAAAATACAACAAAATTTGATTTTCATTTCTAATAATATTTCTCTTGAATAAGAGAATAAGATAAATAGCTGATAGCTTAATTGTAGAGTTGGGTAGACTAGGTAATTTTGAAACTGGATAATTGGATCTTTAGTAACCACGAATTGATAGTTTCTTGTCAGTTAATGTTGGAAATATTAAATAATAATAATGCTAGTATAAAGTTTAATATATCTTATTTATTTCATAAAACTAATAAAGCATTAGACCTTTACCTTAGGGCTGCCACCTGTTAACTTTTAATTTAAATTGATTTTATGTTTAATTTATGAATGCTCAAAATATTATGAAATGTAAAGGAGAAATGCAACCTCATAAATCAATGTGTTCTGGATTGCCAGTTTAATTTCCATAATGATTTAGTGCTCAGGCTTGTGGTATCTACTAGAAGGCATAATGCATAGAGTCATCACTAGATAATGTGTCCGATGGACAAGGCAGTGGTCACATCTAAAGAACATCCTCTGGTTGCTCTCCATGGTAGAAGAAATGAGCAGATTGTTAAGCTAGGCTTTTGATTTTGAGTCATACCCTGCTCTTGTGTCATTTGTGCTACTTAATGATCTGTTTTCATTGTGGCCAGTTTTAGATGAAGAGTGAGAAGTAAATATGGCCCCTATGGAATTAAAAAAGTTTTGGGTCATGCAATGTACTATGCTTTAACTTATAAGTAGAAAGGTTAGTAGTCAGTAAATTTGGGAATCATAAGTATGAGGCAGATTTTAGGGACTGAGACAATAGTTTGGTGAGAAAAGTGCTTGCTGTGCAAGCATGAGGGCCTGAATTTGAATCTGCATGACCCACATAATTTCTGGCACACACCTATAATCCCAGCACCAGGGAAGCAGAAAGCAAAGGTAATAAATCCTGGGGTGCCCATTAGCTTGCTAGACTTATTGAGCAAGTGAGCTCTTTGTACAGTGAGAAACGCTGTCTCACAGAGTGCTCAACACTGCAATATCTCTATCACACCTTCCACGGCTCAGGGTCCATTGTGGAAAAGGTGGCAGAAAGAATGTAAGAGCCAAAGGAAGGGTAGGACTCCTTACAACGTGCTCCCCCCAGACACAAAATGGCCTGGATATCCATGACCTCACAGTGCCTGACACCACCTACACAAGACCATCATAAGAGGAGGAAAAGATCATGACATCAAAATAAAAGGGAGACTGATTGAGAGGAGGAGGGGATATGATGGAGAATGGAGTTTCAAAGGGGTAAATGGGGGAGGGAGGGCATTACCATGGGATATTGTTTACAATTACAGAAGTTGTTAATAAAAAATTTGAAAAAAGATGAAAAAAAAGAAATGCTGTCTCAAAACATAAGAGGGAAAGTCACTAAGGAGGACATCTGATGTTAACCTCTGGCCTCCACATGTACATGCTCATATGAGACCTGCACATACACATACAAACATGTACATACCACACACACGCACACATATGCACACATGCACACACACACACACTTTCATGTACATGCATATATGGGGCCTGCACATACACATCTGCCCACATACATACAAACATGTACATACCACACACACACACACATACACACACACACACACACACACACACACACACACACTTTCATGCACCAAAAAGTAGTCTTGTGGGTCAAATTTAAATTTGTTTCAGGAAAGGAAGGAATAGCACAAACAACCTAGTAAATAGCTGAGATTCTGAAATTAAAATAATTGAATTTCTCTCTTGGCTTTTGCCAGTTACTTAATAACTAGTTACCTTGGGCAAGTTACAAAGTGAACTATTGCATATAAAGTGCTTATCAGCATGTCACATGTACAGTTAATGTTTAATAAATCTTAGCTACAGTCACAGCAATACTGATATTGAGGTATGAGAATTAAAGTGACACAGGCAAAGCTATTGAGCTAGTAAGACAGAAGCTTATTCTTAGAAGAATACTTCACTGGTCTTCCCTCAGCCAACTCTGGGTTCACCACATGCTTGCTTCCATCTGTAAAGTGCCCTGGCTAATGGCCAGCACATGCTGCATGCACAGTCTGCCAAGCACTTTCTCTTTGCTTGTGCCCTGCTGAATCCACTGGCTATGTGACAAGCTTTCCAAGCATCAGATGATTGGTCTCCAACTCTACTAAAGTGGCTGTTCTTGTCAGTGTTGGCACATTAATGAACTATTGCTTAGGCATTACAGAAATCAGCAAGAAAACACTGAAAATTATTTCCATGAAAACAAGTTAAATCCTCGGTGAACAGACATTTAAATTATGGATAGGTGAGACAAAAATGCATGAGGTTTCCATATCTGCCTGCAGAGTTATTGGCAATAGTGGTGGCTGTGAAAGTGGGGCACATTTTCTGCAGTGGTATAGGCACTGGTAAATTGCATGTGCTTTGGTAAATAATTCCTCACCCATGCTCATTCAAGCAATGCTAATTAAACTCAGTGGGACACACATACACACACACAAAAAAGATAACCAAGTAAAAGACAGAGTAGTTGGGAAGAAAGGTTTCAGTGGAGGGGAGATGACTTATGAGAAGGTAAAGAGAGGGGATGATGATTAAAATATATTACATATATTTATGAAAATTATTCATAAAAATGTCAAAAATTCCTTCTTGTGTTTAAAATGTCAGATGTCCTTTTCCACAACCAGACAGAACAAACTACATGCAAAGGAGGAAAGATCCATCTGATATCTCTTTCTGAAAGTAAGTTGTGTCATATGCCATAACCTAATCATAAGAAAAACATCCATGAAATGCAAACATCCAGAGATTATTCAAGGTAAAAACACAATGACCATTTTTTTCTCCAAGGTATGGTCTCTCTTACTGAATCCTAGGCTGACATGTAACTCACTCTGTAGTCCCAGGATGGTCTCAAACTCACAGTTATCCTCCCACCTTTGCTTCTGTGGAGCACTGGGATAAAAGGTGTGCACCACCACACCCAGCTACAAACACAACTGAAAGGCAAAAATGCAAGGAATCATAAACTCAGTGTAGCTCTACTATAACCAAGAGCTACACTGGTCAATCATGGCTGAACTTAGGTGGGCTGTTTTTCATGTCTTAGCTTTTGTCTTTATGAATTCCTTACTTTGTAGTTCTCTAGCTCTCTCTTACTTCCCCTCTCTTCGTCCTTATCTCTCTCTCCCTCTCTGTCTATCGCTTTCTCTGATATTTTCAAAATATTATTCTGACATCAGTTAGACTGAGTATGGGAGAAAAATTTTCCTCTGGAAGTGAGAAAGCTGGTTGAAAGGCAAGGAGTTGGGAGTGAAGTTGTGGAGTTGAGCCAGGCCAAAACTAAACAGACCTGGACCAAGAACAGAAGACAACAGACGGTAGGAGTGATAATCAGCTGTTCTCAACTATCTAGTGGATGGAGGCCAGAAAATAAAGTCATTTAGGGTGACACTTAGAATGCCAATCTCTTATACAACTAGGTGTGTGAATAGATCTTTCATTAATTATAAGAAATATCAAAGATAACTCACTTAGGAGTATCAGGGAAAAGATTATTTTTTAAACAAGTTCTTTTGTTAATTTATTTATTTGAGAGAAACAGAGAGAGAAAGAGAGAGAGAGAGAGGTAGAGAGAGAAAGAGAGAGAGAGAATGGGCGTGCCAGGGCCTCTGGCCACTGCAAATGAACTCCAGACACGTGTGCCCCCTTGTGCATCTGGCTAACATGGGTCCTGGTGAATGAAGCCTCAAACCAGGATCCTTAGGCTTCACAGGCAAGCACTTAACCACTAAGCCATCTCTCCAGCCTGAAAAGATTATTTTTAATTTATTCTGGCACTTCTGAGTGTGGGTGGCCCATAGTAATGATCCCGAAGATGTCTAGAGTACACAGATCTTAGGTTGTCAAGAAAATTAAATTTAAGAAAGATATTAAGGTGGTAGTGAAATCACATGGAGGATGTATTTGTCCAATTATAAACAGTTAGAACTTGAAGAACAGTGGACCTGGATGGAAAGAGACTACAGAATTTAAAACATGGACAGTAGAAGAAACAGCAAAGGAAAAATGTGCTAAAAAATCTCCAGGCTGGAGAGATGGTGTAGTAGTTAAAGTGCTCATCTGAGAAGCCTAAAGACCCAGATTTGATTCCCTCAGTGCCTATGTAAGCCAGATGCACATGGTGGTACATGCAACTGGAGTTCATTTGCAGTGGCTAGAGGCCCTGGAGTGGCCATTCTCTCTCCCTCTCTCTCTATCCTTCTTCTCTTTCAAATAAATAAAATAAAAAATCTTAAGGATAAGTCATGGAAAAGGAAGAACTTGAAAAGGAAAAGAGACTAAGGAATCCCTAAAATGAGGTAGAGACTGTTATAAAGGTGATGGGGATAAATATATTTTTGAATGCCTGAAATATATAAAAGAGTCATTATGTTAAAAGTTATCAAATCTTGTAACATCCTTGAATAACATTATTATTTTATGTATGAATAAAGTATGGACTAAAGAACCTAGATTACTGGCATGGGTCATAGGCTCATATCTACACTGTCTGAGATTTAAACCTGGAAAAATAGGAACAAAAAAGAGTATATGTCACTAGCAAACTTAGAAATTGCTGAATTAGAAATATTACCTTTTTAACGGGTCAGAGGACAACTTGAATTTGTATGTCTGTGTTTTGGGGACTCCAACATCTGGATACTAGTGTTGTTGGAATACATATGCAAGGTAATTATTTTGACAATGTGGGCTGTATTTAAAGTTGATCTATAAAATATGTTGGGAGGTAGTAAATAAGAGGGATAACATTAAGTGCAAAGTGTGTTTCGTTTATTACTATTACTGTTGAACTTTTATTATAATAGCACATTATGCTGAGGTTTTGTGTTTTGATAGAAAGTTCACAGAGTTTTGATTCATACATAACAATTTGTGATAGACCAGTCATAAGTTCTTGTGTGACTTAATGAATGTCATGTAAGAGTCTAGTTTCTCTTCTTTAATGGAAGTAATAACAATTGCTCTATATTTTACATCTCTTGTAGATGTAAATTTGCTAATTTAAATACAGTGACAAACACAGGGTTCATAACCACCTAAGTGTCTACCTAACTGAAAATATTTTTAGGACAGTCTTTTTATATTTTATTTTTATATTCCTATAGCTCCAAACAGAAGGAATGAATGGATAATATATGGCAAGTATTTATCTGTTTACATCTCTTCCTTAATGATATGGGATGATTTCTTATCCCCTTCAGAGCATTTTCTCCAAGTCCCATACTTCTATATATGGAATATGAACTCCATAAAGATTTTCTGATTGACTTAATGAAAATATCTAAGTGAGATTAATGGCAAACGTTGGGTATTAGTCATAGGTAATAGGTTTATCATTGTGCCAGGAATTGGATGTTTATTTTAAAAATAGATGAACTGGATACCCAGAATGTAATAATGGATGCCAATAAGTGTCTAATAGTATCTACTTGACTATGAACATGAGAACTGTTATTTATTGATTGCTTTCCTATTACTAGCTTTAAATGTAGAAACTTAGCTGAAAATATATCTGTACAGTCAAGGTCAAATCAGGAGCAGGCAGAATACTTTAATCCACTCATAAGCAGCAGCTGTGGGATGCCTGGTGCAACCTGCTTGTATCACACATGGGACCCAATTATTGAACCACAGGGAATTGAAATCATCAGATCTTAGGGACAAGTTCAATTAAACCACACATTGGAAGATATGACTGATTTTGTTCAAGGACAGATACATGAAAAACAGTAGAAAAATTTGTTAGGCCTATGGCCATAGGTATACATACCTACACTCTTATTCATGGGTCATCTTTGGAAAATTGAGGATAACATGTAACTGTACTAAAAATGGTGTTTCCTAGTTCCTTCTTTGGGCATGCATGTTTAAAGCAATGCCATTTTTACACACTCTCTCATATGCTGATCCTAGTGATGATTTTTTAGATTTGTATGTAAGTTGGAGTAAGAGTCTGTAACATAGGCCAGACAACTAGAAAGGGACTACAAAGAAGGGAGAAGGAGAAGAGCTTAGTGGAGTGGATAGTATATAGGTAAATAGAGGAACAGAATATTGGGGCTGGAAAAGTCCAAGTGCATTCAGGGGAGGGGGAATGAGGTGGGAGAAGTTTAACCAAAACTAAAGGTGCTATGAATAAGCCATATAGATATATTTTTTTTGTTAACTAATAAAAAGTATAATGAAAAGAATGAAAGAGTTTAGGTATAAGGACCCTGTGGAGGTGGAGATTGCTATACCAAGAAGACAAAATTTGTTACAAGAAAATTCCAGTACCGGGGGTGAGATGCCTCCTAGTGAGCTGTTGGTCAGACACAGAAATGTCCTCAACCTACCCAGCAAAACTAGTAGGGGCTATTGTCAATGCTCCTGGTTGCCCACAAGAACTAGATAGCAAGATCCTATTGCCACATGCCATTGCAAGACACTGAGAAGTCAAGGTGTAACTTGCTGGAGACTTCTCCCATATTAGTTAGCTATTATAGTGCTGGTAAAGTGTTCTGCAGACTGTCATGGAAGAAAATTCATCACCAATCTTAATCAGTTGACTCTCTGAACTACACAATCGGTTAGCTAGGCACAAGGTACCCATTTGTGCAATAGTCACATGACTGCTATGGGGGTTAACCAAATGGTCTTGGAAGGAATCTCTTGATTACTATTGAAAATCTACACTAAAGCCTATGGCTTAAAAGGTATAGGCTATTGTATGAAAGACAGTACTGTTTGGCTAAATGGATACGTTGTGGCTAACAGATAGCTCTCTGACTATGCTTATTCCTATATATTAGTGCTGTTTTACTTTTTCTTAAAGATGCTTGCCTTTCTTTCCTTCCTTCCTTCCTTCCTTCCTTCCTTCCTTCCTTCCTTCCTTCCTTCCTTCCTTCCTTCCTCCCTCCCTCCCTCCCTCCCTCCCTCCCTCCCTCCCTCCCTCCCTCCCTCCTTCTTTCTTTCTTTCTTTCTTTCTTTCTTTCTTTCTTTCTTTCTTTCTTTCTTTCTTTCTTTCTTTCTTTCTTTCACAGATGGCCACAACTACTAGATAGAAACAAAACTCATCAAAGTGCTAAGAAGTGATCATTGAAGGCTCAGCACTAAATGAGACATTTCTATCACATACTTCAAGGCTCAGGGGATATTGCTGAAGAGCTGGTAGAAAGAATGTGACAGCTAAAAGATACAGAGTTGCTTTGGGATGTATCTTTCAGACACAAAACAGCCATTGCATGCCATGATTTCAAGATGGCTGTCATTGCCTGCAAATACTGGATCCATTAATATTCCATCATAGATGATGACATAGAATAAAAAAAAAAACCCTACAAACAAAACAGACATCAAGATAGAAGAGGAACTAGTTGGAAAGAGGAAGGTGTTCAGGGGAAACAGGATGAAGAAGAGGAGACAAAAGAAAGTAATGGGCTATGACCAAAACACATTATATGCATGCATAAAATTATCAACAAAAAGTTAAAAAATCAGCTCAAGAAAAACAATGTACTTCTTTCTTGATATGCTACTACCCACTGTTTAAAGTCATGTGTGTTTTATTTTAAAGTGTCACCATTAACCCCTCTTGGATTTCTGGGATCCTTTCTTTTTTTTTCCTTCACTCCTACATTTATTTATTTATATCTGTGTATTTTTTTTAAAAGAACGTTCACTTCTGTCCTTGAGTGGCTTCTCTGAACAGTTTCTAGGATAATTCTATGTTGCAATAGTCCCAGTGTTTGGCACGTACCTGGTACCTAGTGAATACTTGGTACATGTCCACTGAATGTATCATTCATTTCTATTTTCTTTCTGCTACAGTTTTTTTTTTTTTTTTAATCACAGCTTATTTAGAACAGAGTAGTCACCTACCTTCTCTGTCTCAACTCTTGTCTGAGCCAATTCATCTTTTCTTACCGAGGCAAGAATGATCTTCTTAAAAAATGCCAATTTGATCCTGTCACCCCTTGATTAAAATTCTTCAAACGATTCCCATTACCTGTGGGAGAAAATTCAAACTCTGTGGGATGACATACAATAACCTTCATGATTAAGTCCCTGTCCAATTTGTCCATTGCTTACTACTTTCTTTATTTCTTTTCTTTTCTTTCCTTTCCTCCTTTCCTCACATCAGTCAGAATATTAGGTTTCTTCTATGCTCCCAAACTGCACCTCAGTGTTTCCCATGTCACACATCCCTTTGCTTATGTGCAACTCAAGATCCTTTGCCCACTGCTCAAGGTTTAGCTCAATCATAACCTCTTCTACAAAGCACACCCTAATCTTCAAAAGGACATACACCTCCTATGTGTCCTGTTTAATTTTCCATCATAACCCTCATAACCCTTATAATACTAATTTCTTCTTTATTTTTATTAATGTGTTTGCTTGCTTATATTAAAGTTATTTGTTTGCATTCTATTTCTCCTTCTTATCCTATAAGTCATGTGATGAAAGACTCAGATTTTTTTTTCACTCATGGTTGTTTTATCCACAGCCTAGGTACATAGTATACATCCAATAAACATGTTAAGTAATTAAAGTTTATTTTATTATTTAATTATTTTTGCTTATTTCAGGTTTGGATATTTTTTGAGCTAACACTGAAGCTTGCAAGTAGTGTTCAATTCTTAAATCATTTAAAAGTCCCCAGACAGAGAACTGTTTTGGTACATATGGCTGCTAATTACTATTCATATCTGATGATATTGAGGTTAATTGGGTTATAATATAACCTACTTATTATATGACATCGTCATTTTTTGAAAAGTTGCAACTAAGTTGTTGACGAGGTTCAGAATCCTGGTGAAGCTGCTGGTATAATATTTAGCATCACACTAGATATAGTAGATCTGCCTCTCTCACCAACAGTGAGTAACTGGATCACGCAAGACCACTACATGTCAGAGTAGATGGGTGCTATCTATGAGCTGGAAATTTATTGGCAGTTTGTAATATGTTTTTCAGTGTTACTAATAGATTCCCCCCACACCAACATTCTAGTATGGAAAACTGCCTGAAGAATGAGCACTCAGATGTTTTCATAGATTGAATACGGCCACAAATTCCTTGCAGTTTCTTTCAAAAAAAAAAAAAAAAAAAGAGAGAGATTGCACCTTTTCTTAACTCTCAACTGCCTTTATTTGTGACATGCTTTGACTAATAAGTAAGACAGAGATGACATTGTGTACAGCCAGGAACAAGGCCTCTATGGCTTTAGCTTTTTGCTCTGTTGGAATGCTACCAAGGAGCTGAACTCTGTAGAGTTTCAGGATGCAATAACACAAGGAGAGGAAGGCCCAGCTTCCCAGCAATGCCCATTGGCCTCTGGCCACAACTCTGTCAGCTGAATTCAACTTCATGGAGAAATTCTGGCAAGACCAGTGGAAAGTCGCCAAGCCAGGTCTCATAAGAGTAAGAAATAATAACTTATACTTTGTTTAAGCCACTGTTAGAATAATCTATTATTCACTGATAAACAACAAATAGAAACATGAAAACAAATTTCCAGGTTCCTTTTCCTAACCAAGGAGAAGTGTGAACAAACAGAATGTGTTTTAGTAGGAGGATGACTCAGAGAGCTGATGAAGGCATTTTCAGTTCATTATGACAAGTGACAGAAATAGAAAAGACTTTCTTTCATAAGCACACATTCATATTGATTTCAACTCTTCAATTCCTGGAATAAAAGGATAAAATACAATACTCCTGAAACCAATGTGAAAATCATTTAAATGTCATAATGCTTCCACAAATAAAATAAGGAAAACTCAGTTTAGGATATTTACAAGCTATCAAATAGAGTCTAGAATTTTGCAAAAATAAATGCTGTGGAACAAAAGGTCATTACTATCCAATAACCTCCCCTTAGCTCCTCTAAATGTGAGGGAGTCAGTAATGGGGTCAGCTCTTTCCTTGAACCAGAATTCTAGTTCATCCAGACACCATTCCCAATATGAAAACAATCCTAAACAATGTAATGCTGTGCAAAGTCTGAACTAAAATTGACCAGAAAATTTCTCAGACAGCTCTGTTTTTCACATATTTTTCTCCTTATGCTATCTAACATGTGCACAAATAAACTTTAAAAATTCCTCTAGGCTCTTTATTATTTTCCTTCTGTAATATTTTATAAAACTGCTCTTAATCTCTGGCATGGTGGTGCATGCCTTTAATCCTATCATTGAGGAGGCAGAGGTCAAAGGATCACCATGAGTTCAAGGCCACTCAGAGACTCCATAGTGAATTCCAGGTCAGCCTTGGCTATAGTGAAACCTTACTTAAAACAAAACAAAACAAAACAAAAAACCCTGCTTTTAAGAGTGTGGCCTCTATGGTGAGGGTGAGCTCGTCAATTTGCCCCAAGGTGATCGAGACAGATGCTGAGGACACTCAACACAAACCATAGCAGAAATTCAGAAGCTCCTGAGTGCTTAACAGTGAAGTAGACTTAAAATACATCCACTATGGCTCAAGGAATTTTGTGGAAGGGGGGCGGGATTCTAAGAGCCACAAGTCAGGAGTGCATACCCAGAGACATTCCCCTCACCCAATGACTACTTCTGCTCTGGCAAAGCATCATCCACAGCCCCATGGGGAATACCAGCTACTGCATTGAGGTTAGCCTTCATCAGATAAGGGGCAGGGAGGGGGGAAATAATGTGACCAACACATTTTAATACTATTATATTATTATTATATTATATATTATATTAACGTTATTAATAAAAATACAAAACAACTCCTCTTAAAATATTCAAGACCCAACAGGTTTTGTAAATGCTTATACAGTTCAGTATTGTGAAAATGTGATAAGCTCAGAATTTACAAAGGATTGGCACATATTTGATTTCACATTTTATCATGGTTGTGGCAAGCATGTTATCAAATAGGTGAGAGAAATTAAACTCAGAAAGTTCATATTTTGTATAAATCTAAGTCATTAAGCAGATAAAAATTAGCACTCAGATGTTTTCTTGTTATTCCACAAGGAGTGGATTGCAATAAGAATGATACACTAATGCTAATGTTTGTAACTCATACCCTACACGCTGTTACAGTGGTTTACACATAAGTTAATGCCCCTAGTCCTCATATAATAAGCCTATGAGGTAAATACTATCTATATTTTCATTTTACATATTAGAAAGCTCATACAGTCATGTAAATTAATTTGTTAATGCTTACATTGCTAGTAATGAGAATACTGAGATTTGGTGCTGTCTTTACAGTATGCCTTTTTTTTTATTTAATTTTTTTTTAATGAGAGAGAGAGAGAGAGAGAGAGAGAGAGAGAGAGAGAGAGAGATTTGGCATGCCAAAGCCTCCAGCCACTGCAAACAAACTCTAGACATGTGCACCATCTTGTGCACATGCACAATCTTGCACGTGTGTCACCTTGTGCATCTGCCTTACATGAGATCTGGGGAGTAGAACATGGGTCCTTAGGCTTTGTATAAAAGTGTCTTAACTGTTAAGCCATCTCTTCAGCTACAGTATGCTTTCTTAACCACAGTGTTATAACTCTTATCTGGGTAAATAAGTGACCACAGTTTTAACTTATTCCTGGTTTCACAAATCTACGTTTAGTACTTCAGTAGCTGGAAAGTCCCTTAGTAGTTGAACAGAGACAGACCCTAGACAGATAGGAGTTAAACCCACATGGATGGGGAGGGGGGGTTGACATAGATCCCTTTGCAAGTGCAGTCTAAAAGAAGGAGATAACTGATATCATGAAACCATTATGAACAAGGGAATCTCAACTCAGATTCCAAAGGTCCCTAAAGGCCATACAAAATGGCTAAAGATGCACTTATTGATTGCTAGGGAACTATTACCAAGACACTTAAACAATAGCTTCTCACCTTTGTAAAGAAATTGGTTTTGTTTCTTTCAAATATAGCATAAAAAAGGTTTACCTCAAGATGAGATGAAGAATAGACAATTTCATTTTGGTATATATGTGTCTACATTGGCACTCATAGGCAGATTATACAGCTACCATGTAAGATTTGATTTTTCCTGATATTTAGAAACATCATCCAAATGAGAAGCAACGATTTAAAATGATGCATGCTCACTAATCACACTGCCTTACTTCATAGGTGAAATTATATGTGGGATTTGATTTATCATAGAGTTTTAGCATTTTAAGAGTCAAGGGTTGTTTTGAGACAATGGGTAATTTCACCTACAAAAATGTACAAAATCAAGGCTGGAGAGATGGCTTAGTAGTTAACGCACGTGCCTGGGAAGCCTAAAAACCCAGGCTTGATACACTAGTACCCATTATATCTAGATGAACAAGGTAGCATATGTACCTGGGGTTTGTTTGCAGGGGCTAGAGGCCTTGGCATGCTCATTCTCTCTCTCCATGTATGCCTCTCTCTCTCTTTCAAATAAATAAATAAATAAACAATATTTTAAAATTTATAAAACAAAATATTTTGTAAGGTTTCTTTTAGTTGGCTAATTATTTTTTTTTAAATCAGAGGCTGGAGAGACATCTCAGTGGTTAAGAAGCTTGTCTGAAAAGCCTAATGATCCTGATTCAACTCCCAATTACCCATGTAAAACCAGATGCACAAAGTGGCACATATATCTGGAGTTCATTTGCAGTGTTTGGAGGCCCTGGAGTGCCCATTTTTTATTCTCTTCTCTCTCTGCTTGCAAATAATTAAAAATAATTTTTAAAATATTCTTTTTATTTTATTTACTTGAGATATAGATAGATAAATAGGTAGATAGATAGATAGATAGATAGATAGATAGATAGATAGATAGATAGGACGAGTTAGAGAGGGGGAATGGGCATGTCAGGGCATCCCAATGCAAACGAACTTGAGATGCATATGCATTTGGCACCATGTGAGTTCCAGAGAATTGAACCTGGGTTCTTAGACTTCACAGGCAAATACCTAAACTGCTAAGCAATCACTCTAGCCAATTTTTTTTTTTAAATCTATCAACAAACTCCACATTAGTATCTCTACTTTATCCTCTATATTTCTACAGTAATGAAAGAAAGCTAATTAGAGGTCTGAATAATATATATGCCAACAATGACAACATTAAGGCATACATACTAATAATATTTCACAAATGTGTCATATTTCTTATATCCCATATGTGATAATCATGTAATGTTCAGTTATAATCATCATTTTGCATAGCTGAAAAGTGAGAGTTGGAGCAGTTAACTTTCTCCAAGCAAAATATTACAGCCAAATTTTTGAAACTGAGGAGTCACACTTTAGATTCTTTATGAAGCCAATTAGTATATCCTAACTGCTCAAAAAACAGTAACTGCTGTTATAATTGTATTATTACTTAAATATAAAGGTAGAGCTTACAAGAAAATGCATAGCACATGAGCAAAATATTTTTCTTGAATAAGTAGAAATGGATTTTTTTCACCTTTGATTTAATAACTGTGTCCTTTATTTCTAGGTTCTAACAGTTAGATAATGGATCTTGTCAACCATTATATGTCTTCACCTCCAGCTGGGGACACATAACATTTATTGTGGTCCATTATCTGGCCATTAGAGGCCACAAGTGTCTCCCCTCACCCTCTGCCTCACATTATGCTGAAGAAAATGTGGAGGCAGCAGCTTGTCCAGCACCAGAAGTAAAAGGAGCACCAGAGCTACGTTGAGACCATTGATTTCCCTCTTGCTATCAAGTCCAACATGTAAGATCTGAGGACAGACTTTCATCAGGATCCCACCTCCTAGCTTTCCTCCTTGTTCCAACATCTCAAAATGTCAAATCCAACAACATCCAGACTCTACTTAGAATATCCAGCTTCATTTTATTCAAACAAGATTTTGAACTGTCAGAACTTAAACTTAGTGAAATTTTTATATTTGTGTCATACACAACATTGCTATCTAAACCTCAAACATTAATGTAATTTAGAGATACTCTTATAATGGAGAACCTCTTGGTTTTTTTTGTTGTTTGTTTGTTTGTTTTGTTTTGTTTTGCTTTTAGAGGTAAGGTCTCACTCTAGCTCAGGCTGACCTGGAATTCATTATGTAGTCTCAGGGTGGCCTCAGAATCACAGTGATCCTCCTATCTCTGCCTCCTGAGTGCTGGGTTTAAAGGCATGTGCTACCATACCCAGTTTTATTTTTGTTTTTAGAAATTAGAATAAGGGGCTGGAGAGATGGCTTACAGGTTAAGGCACTTGCCTGCTAAGCCTAACGACCCATGTTCAACTCTCTAGGTCCCACATAGCCAGGTGCACAGTGATGCAAGCATGCCATGTTTCACTCATGCACAAAGGGGAGCACTTGTCTGAAGTTTGTTCACAGCAGTTGAAAGGCCATGGAACCCCCTAACCCTCTCTCTGTCTTTCCCTCTCTCTCTCTCTTAAAAAAAAAAAAAAAAGAGGAATAATTAATTCCAATTAGATTGAGGTTTCAGAACTTGATGCTGCCTAAAATAACTGAAAAGACTTTGGGGTGATGTAGGAAAGAAATGAGAACTGGGCTGGAGTGATTGCTCAGTGGTTAGAACCCCTTACTATGGAAGCACAGGACCTGAGGTGGCCTGAGAGACTGCTTAAGTTCCATCCTTAGAAACCTAGTAAAAAACTGGGTGTGGTCATGCAGTCTACAATCCCAGTCTCACAGGGAAGAAGAGACTGGAAAACACAAAAGTTTATGGGGAAAAAACAAAACAAAACAAAACAAAAAAACGGCAAGCTCTGGGATCAGTAAGAGATTTCAAGTCAGAAAAGAATGGGCAGAGCGACAAAAGAGTGGGATTCTAAAAGTTCAGCTTTGCCCACTAAAGCAGAGGACACTGTCCTGCACTCAGTCACAGTTTGGACAACATAAGCACATGCAGGTGCTTACCTACTCCAACACACACACACACTTCATTACACACAGATACGCAAAAAATAAGTGAAAACCCCCACAGTCATTTTCTGGCAGAATCTGGAAATCTAGAAACAAGCAGCTCATGGGAGTCAGGTAACTCAAAGCATGTTTCAGAATGCTGGACACCATTACAAAGGGATTGCTGTTGATTTGCTTTCAATTCAGCTTATTTTATTTAGGTTAAAAAAAATGAGGGGCTGGAGAGATTGCTCAGTGGTTAAAGACATTTATTGGCAAAGCATAACAGCCTAGGTTTGATTCCCCAGTAACCATGTAAGGCCAGATATACAAAGTGGTGCATGCATCTGGAGTTCATTTGCAGTGGCAAGAGGCTCCAATGCTTCTCATTCTCTTCTCCCTTCCTTGAAAATAAAGAAAAATATTTTAAAACGTAAACAAAATATGAAACATGAAAACACTTCTTTTGGTCTGAGAAGATGGCTCAGCAGCTAAATGTGCTAGTTTGTAAAGCCCGCTGGCCCAGGTTTGATTGCCCAGTACTCACATAAAACCATAAAGTGACACATACATCTGGAGTTTGTTTGCAGTGGTAAGAGGCCCAAGAGCATCAACACTTTCAATCTCTCTCTCTCTGTGTGATTTTTCCCACAAATAAATAAATAAATATATTGTTAAAACAGTTTTTTTTTTTTTTAAATATTTCGGCTTTATTTATTTGAGAGAAAGAGAAAGAAAAATAAGCATGGAGAGAGAGGGGGGGAGAAGGAGGGAGAGGCCGAGAGTGAGCAAGCCAGGGCTTCCAGCCACTGCAAACAAACTCCAGACATGTGTGCCCTGCCCCTTGTGCATCTGGCTTACATGGGTCCTGGGGAATCAAACCTTTGCAATCAAGCACCTTAACTGCACAGCTATCTCTCCATCCTTAAAACATCCTTTTTTGGTTTAGCAAGAGCAAAACAGAGAGAGAGAGAGAGAGAGAGAGAGAGAGAGAGAGAGAGAGAATTGGTGTGCCAGGGCCTCAGCCATTGCAATCGAAATCCAGACACTTGTGTCACCTAGCGGGCATGTACACTCTTGTGCTTGCCTTACCTTTGTGCATCTGGCTTACGTGAGATCTGGAGAGTCGAGCATGGGTCCTTAGACTTTTTAGGCAACTACTTTAACCACTGATACATTCCTTAAGTCCCCAAACAATTCTTTTATAACTCTGATAAGCATCACCTGCGATCCCTTTAATAGCTATCTCTGTTTGCATGGCTGGTGCTAACATCTGCCTATTCCACTACTTGCTTCCCACTTGTTATAACAAAATTATAAATGGTGTCTTCAGCTGTTGTCACAGAACAGAGGTCCAGCTAGAATCTGCAAGAGAGCCCCCAGTCAGACAGTAGCCAAGACCTGAGGAGATAAATCATCCCTCACACTTCAGCCAAGCCCCAGCTGAAACCAGAGAGGAATTGGGGAGATGAGCAAAAGTGCTACTTCCATGGTGAACCTGGCAATCAGTGCCAGAGTGAAGGAGATAGACTCTGAGGCTGCTCAACAAGTACCATAGCAGAGATCTAGAGGCTCCTATGAACTCATCACTAGAGTCAAAACACATCACTATGGCTCAGGGAATTTTTCAGAAGAGAGGGAAGAAAGAGTGTGACACCACAGGTTGGGGCACCATGCCCAGAGGCATTCCATCCCCCCAATAACTGGCTACTGCTCGCACAATGCATGATCCACAGTCCTGAGGAGGGACCCCAGCAGAATGGGGGCAAGGGCGAGGGAAAGGATGGTACCAACACATGATGTGGCCATACTATGTTCATAATAAAAATACAGATAAATTTAAACTTCTGTTTTCATTTTATGTGTTGAGTTTATTTTTAAAAGTAAATTAGAAGGGCTGGAGAGATGGCTTAGCGGTTAAGCGCTTGCCTGTGAAGCCTAAGGACCCCGGTTCGAGGCTCGGTTCCCCAGGTCCCACGTTAGCCAGATGCACAAGGGGGCGCACGCGTCTGGAATTCGTTTGCAGAGGCTGGAAGCCCTGGCGCGCCCATTCTCTCTCTCTCTCCCTCTGTCTTTCTCTCTGTGTCTGTCGCTCTCAAATAAATAAATAAAATTAAAAAAAAAAAACTAAAAAAAAAACAAAAAAACAGTAAATTAGAAATTTCCGGAAGCCAGCACCTCCTTTCCAATATCCAATACTATTTTTTTTTTTTTCTGATATCTGGAACTCCTACAACAGAGAACTTTGTTCTACTCTCTTCCTACTTTTCTGCTTAGTCACCTTTCACTTCCTCCTACTTTCCCACCTCGTCACCTTTCTCCTCCTGTACCCTCTGTCCACTCCATAACTCTTTCCCAAAACATAGAAATGAGTGGAAACTGAATTTCTTTAAATGCCAATTCATATATGTGTTACCAAATAATTCAGTGGAAAATTGTGCTAAAGCTATTAGTACTGAGGATTTTGACACTTTGAAGGCAGCACAGTGAACTGTTGCTTGTCAATGGTCTGATGCTGGTGAATCACAGTCATAGATATTAACCAATAAAGCTCATCAGAGGTCCTTCAAATAGATTATTTTGTTGTGTGTGTGATGAAGAAATCCTTGCTTATGTCTAAATCAAGTTTATAAATTGATGGTGGGAAGGACATGGGAAAGTTGAACTAGTTTTATTTTTTTATTTATTTTTTTTTTTTACTTCTATACAGGTCAAAGTAAACAGAAAGTGAAACTCTGGGAAAGCGTAAATTAAGATCTTCCAATACTCTTTTAGGTCTGATGGGCACACTAATGCTGCTTGGTGAAACCACTAACAGACCAGAGATCTGGAACATAGCATCTGCCCAAACTAGAAGTACTGAGCAGGATAGCGATAACAAACACATCTATGTAACTCCACTAGTGAGGTTTACATCCTGTTCATAAGACTACAAAGTGGGATTAATCCCGAAGAGTGGTTGCTGCTGTGAAGATATCTTTTATCTGCTCTCAAATGCTGAGAAAGCAACTTCTTTTCCAATAAGTATGTAAGACCTTAATTATGAAGCTCCTGAATGCCAGAAGTAGTTCTTGAAGTGACAATGGCCACCTTCTTGATAAGCCTCCCCAGAGCTCTGTGATCCAAATCGCAACCCTGTGCAAAGTGATACTTCATTTCCCTTTACCTGGTACTGTCATGGTGACAGCTTGGTTTCAGCAATAGTAGTCATCTGATGGCTGTGTGTAAAGTGAGCTGGGAAGAGGAGACTTCAGATGTGAAGGCTGATCATGAAGACTGTATATTCTTGTCTAAAACACAGTAGAGATCAGAACTAGAGTAGGAGAGAGTGATGGGGTGGTTGCAGTGGTAATTTTAACTAATAATTCCTGAAGTAGAGAGAATGATGCTAGATTCATAAGCACAAAAGGAATGGCCAAGTAAATGTGAAGATGTCTGGCTCCATTGGGTGGGAGATAAGCAGTATTAATCATGACCTGCAAGCATGAAAAGAACAAGATGGGTGGGAAGACAATGAGATGGGTTTAAGCTGAGTTGCCAGTGGAATATTTAAAGGGAAATAGTGAGACATTTAGACTATTTGCCTTAATGCAGGCAAGAATTGAGATCTGAAAGGCCAGTCCTTGGGTGTACGGTGATAATGGGAAGAGTGTACAAAGAAGCAACAGAGGCCAGCAGTACCTGTCTCGACTACACCTGCATCTTGGAGCAAGCAAAATAAAGACACCCAGAGGATACAAAGCAGAAAAGGTCAGCGTGCTGGGAGATGGAACAAAGATTCTTCTCAGAAGCCAAGGGACAATGATCTTTTGAAGGCATGCTTTTGCTTACAAGATGAAATTAAATGCTAATAAGTTACTTTCAAAAATTTGTTTGCCAGACAATCATTAACACTGATGATTATTGATAGCAACGTCCTGTTCTTCAGAGATGAATGGGAGATCGAAACCTGGAAAGGACTATTGGATTTGGCATACTGTGGTGACCTGAGGGGAGTAATTTTAGTATCATAATGATGCCAGGATCCAGACTAAGTGGAAAAATTCACTCAGAAGGAAGTACGGGCATGGGATATAGATTTCCTTTCTCCCTCAAAAATCTATTGGGTGGTTTGGTAGTAGATTAAAGGAGAAGAAAGAGAATAGCAGCTTCAAGGGGTAATGAGAGGAGAGAGGGATTTTACTTACTTGCTTTACTTCATCATTGTGAGGAAAAATCAGGCACACAGGATGATGAGACAGAAGGAAATGTAGACACTAAGAGAGATTCTTGTGAGGGAAAGGTTATAGACAAGGATGGCTGCGTGTGGGCTGGGCTAGAGAGGACTAGCTTTGGAGAAGACAAGAAAGGTCACTCATCAGTAAGGATTTTTATTTATTTGTTTTTTATTTATTTGAGACAGATAGAGAGGGAGGGAGGGAGAGAGAGAGAGAGAGAGAGAGAGAGAGAGAGAGAGGGAGGGAGATAGGGAGAGATCGGACACGCCAAGGCCTCCAGCCACTGCAAATGATCTCCAGACACATGTGTCACCTTGTGCATCTGGCTTAAGTGGGTCCTGGGGAATTGAACTGAGGTCCTTTGGCTTTGCAGGCAAATACATTAGCCACTAAGTCATCTCTTAAGCCCTTAGTAAGCATTAATTGCACACTTGTGATGTACCAGATGCTGCTCTTTCCATTAAGGATATAGTTGTGTGAGATTTTGATGGGTATCTGCCTCATCAGTACCACATCAGACTTTTTTTTAAACAAATCCAATAAAAAATTAATACAGTTTTGTGAACTACATGAAATATTTTCATTGAAAGCTTCAAATACAATTGATTTCAAAAATACTATAATAAATTAGTTGGTGAAAGGAGGACAGTTCAGTAAAACAGGGGTGTGGGAGGCAGCAGGGAAGACTAATATGAAGGGATTATATTAACTGTACTATGTAAATGCATTAAAATTATCAATTAAACTTAAACGATGGGTTGGAAGAATATCTCAGCAGTTAAGGTGCTTGCCCGCAAAGCCTAAGGGCCCAGGTTCAATTCCCCAGTATCCACAATAAGCCAGATGCACAAGGTGGTGCATGGTGCATACATTTGGAGTTTATTTGCAGTGGCTGGAGGCATTGGTACACCCTCTCTCCCTCTCCAATAAATAAATAAAATATTTTTTTAAAGTATGTTACATTTCTGAAATTAAAAAAAAAATGGAGTGGTTTTAAAATGTATTTATTGTATTTCTCCTAGATAGTAGAACCATGAGTGTGAGCTAGCTTTTGTGCTTTATTTTTAAATGACAAAGAAAAAAACGAAAACAAGCAGAAATGAAAGCGTTTCACTTGAAGATGAAGTAACAATCGGCACTGCGGCTTCTCCTTTTTTTTTTTTTGTATTAAGTGCTTGAGGGACGCCAATTGCTATCATGTAAGATACTATGGGGTTGTATTCATGGCAAGGAACCGAGACTCTTGCTAAAAAACCAATGTGAACTTCCCAGGGAAAGAGTGAACATGTGAAGGTATTAGTCCCACCTAAGCCTTCAGACAATCGTGAGTGCACTGATATTTTGGATATACTCATAGGAAAACTGGCTGGGTATCATCTAGCAAACACAACAGAGTACACAGCCTGAATTCTCATATAAATGAATTTACAAATTTGGTCAAAGGGGTTGTTATGTCTAATCTCTCTTTGTTTTCATTTGTTTCTAGGCACTGAACAGTACTCAGCTTTTCAAGGACAGTTTGTTCCTTACATGTTCTTTTGTTTTAAACACGGTGCTCAATGTGCTGAAAGGAAACTGTTGAGAAGAAAGGATTATCATATATATATTTTTTAATTTGTAAAGTCATTCCTTTAGGTCATCTATGTGTGTCTTGTTACCCATATCTTCCTGGGGTATGTTATATCCTGGACTCTCAGATTTTGGCAAAGTTTTTAAGTCTCAAGAGGAGGGTGATGTTTACTAATTTGAGTAACTTCCTACTGGTTCTCACATACAGCACAGACAACTATCATTTGGGTTCCATGTCAGATTGGAAGGATGCACACTTGAGCCTGCAGAAAAAACAAACTGAAAGCTCCTTTGACAAACCAAGTTCACAGTTTAATAGCCTCTGGGCCAGATCCTAGCATGGAGCCTGAAGAAATACATGCCAGACAGGTGCAAACTGGGTGATACTATAAACAGAACAGGCACAAGTTGATTGCATGAGTATAAACCAAAGCAAGGCAATAGTACATCAGTCTCTAAGCAGACAGAGCCAAAGAAGATCAACATTTTTCAAGAATTTTTTTTTTCTTTGGGTAGAAAGGCAGTGGGGAGTGAGTGCTGGCTGAAGACAGGCGTTGTGCAAGATAGCAGAAGAGCAACTCAACCAGGAGGCAGGAAACAAAACAAACTCAGAGTTTTGATCTTGGGCAAGTCACATAACAGAAGTGAAGCCCAGTTCTTTGGCTTCTTTGCTCAGACAGTTACTGTGAGGATCAGAAGAAACAATTCAAGACCAGTATGCATATTATGAATTTTTGCTACGGTACTGCCTGCTACCTACTGACTTAACATTCAAAACCAATGTGAACTCACCATGTCCCATACCTCACACAGTTAGGCATTGTAGAGCAAACCTCCTTTTCTCTGTATAACCTACAGAGAAGAATAAAACCTTCAGATTCATGTAGTAATCACAAGTGAGCCAGAGGGTTACAGGTGCAGTTAGCCACAGTTTTCTCTAACTTTCTTGAGGCTAATAGAGGAAGATTTTTTTTTTTTCATGGACTCATGTAGATGGAAGACTCCTTTCTTGTTGGTATATATTGTCTTTATGACAGTGGTTCTGAATTTTAGTGGGCTATTAAACTATCACTACATCTTCTCAGCTGCAATTTGGGGATAATGAATCTACTTTTTGAAAGGTTGACATAAATTTTCAGTGGTTAATTTATATAATGAGTAATGTGTCAGGAACAAGACAAGAAAGCAAGAACTTCTGTTCTGGGATGAGGACTGCACTTCACTAATACTAAAGTAGTTCATTAAATCAAACCTATTCTAAAATGGACAGCTCAGCATGTTTAGTGATGTGTCTGGAACAGTGGAATAAATTTGGTTTTCAAATTCTAATCTGCACAGTTAATTAAAATACTATGGCCTTTGCATTAAAAAAAATCACTGTAAACTTTCTATGTCCAAGGTGTTGTGGTAGCTGCTGAACAGAAAAAAAAGTGAGATTTGCTGTCCTTCTTTTTATCCTTCTTTGCTTTTATCCTTCCTTCTTTCTTCCTTTCTTTCACTCAGCAGGTGTTTCTTCAGCGACTATTGAGGTTGGCTCACAGTTGGAAGACTATCATAAGCAATACAATCTTTACTGTCATGGAGTTTATGGCCCTTTAGCTGTAGCAGATATTAATCAAACAATCAGACAAAGAAGCACAAAATTGTACCTGTAGTAAGTGCTATAAAGGAGCACTACAGGAAACTTTGACAGCATATATCAAGAGACCTAGTCATAGGAGTTAGAAAAGCTTGCTGTAGGAAAGTCTAGCTTGAACCAAAAGCTAAAGAATGAACTATAGTTCCCAGGCAGCCAGGGGAGATAAGAATATTACGGGGATCAGGTTGGAGGGATGGCTTAGCAGTTAAAGTGTTTGCCCACAAAGGATCCAAGTTCAGTTCCCCAGGACCCACATATGCCAGATACATAAGGTGGTGCATATATCTAGAACTCATTTTCAGAGTTTGGAGATCCTAGTGTGCTCATTCTCTCCCTCTCTCTCTCTCTCTCTCCACTTTCTCCTTCCTTCTTTCTCTCTGTTAAATAAAGAAATAAACATAAAATAATACGTTTTTAAGAAAAAGAATATTACAGGGATAGACAACAGCATATATGATGGTCCAATTGTAAACAAACCATGGCAGAAAGGACTAAAAGAAAAACAGAGACTAAAGAGGGCAAAGGCATATGCGACAGGTGAATTGGGAGATGTTCAGAGAAGTACAGGTCACACAAGGTTTTACATCCCATTGAAGGGCAATGAGAAAAACATATGGTGAAGAAGAAAGGCAGAAGGAAGGAAGAGTGGAGATATCATGGAAGACTAAAGAACTTTTGTAGAGTATAACTGCAATATATAAATATAATCAAATTATCTGGTGATAATAGTATAGTTTTTCAAAAGGCAGAAGACCTGGAAAATATCTATGAAGCCAGGGCACAGGCTGATCCTCTGTGAAGGAGAGATAATATCAAGATCAACAGGTGGGTTTCTGCTTGATGGAATGGGACCAAACTTTGCACAGGGAGGGCATTATGTCACACACATCTCTTCAAGATCAGTAGCAGTTATTTATGGAATTATTTAATTATTTGCCTAGCCAACAAATAAATTTTGACTATGAATTATAGGCAAGGGTGTGATTAATCTCCATAGACAAATGGAAAAGCAAATAAAATTTAACACCATTCACAAGAATATTATGAGTTTGTCAAGAAGACAGATGTTGAATGGACTACAATGTAAAGATGAGTTTTGTAATAAATGCCATAATAGAAGAATGGGCAAATGCCAAGAGAAGCCAAAAAGAAGGAAACCTAGGTCAGCCTAGGAGAAGAATGCAAGTGGGAGCCACACTGAGCATCCATGAAGGGAAGAAAGGAAATGACTTCTAAGCCTGGGAAAGAGAGAGCATATTATTCGGAGGGAAGGACATGTGAGAGTAGTAAAGTTGGGGTGCTGCTCATTTAGTAAAAACAGGGGTTCCGGCTTGGAGAAGTAGCTTATCAGTGAAGGCACTTTCCTGTGAAGCCAAAGGACCCAGATTCAACTCCCCAGGACCCAAGTAATCCGGATGCACAAACTGGTGCATGCATTTGTTTGCAGTGGCTAAAGGCCCTGGTGTACCTGTTCTCTCTCTCTGATTGCAAATAAATAAATAAAAATTAAGAAAAAAAAACCCCACAGGGATTCAAATATATTCTACTTTCTTTATTCTGTGCACACATATTTAACACTTTTAATTCACAAAGTACTTCTTGACCATCGTGTAATTAGTTCCATGCTGTTTGGATGAACATTTAAGCCTAGTTCCAAAAAAGTTCTCTGTGGTCTTTCCCTCCCCTTTAAAAAGTTCATAAGCAAAGCCTCCAAATCCAATTCTCTCTTCATTTAGTATTTTTCAAACTCTCACCAAAATAGCCTGTAATTTTTGGCTTACCACTCACTACAGCTTCTGCAGTCCAAAGTACCAAGCCCATATATATTCCTCATCCAGCATACAAGTTCCAAAAGACCAAAATCCAATGGACAGATTCATCATACAGCAATACGCCGCTCTTCTGGTACCAACTTTCTTTAGTAGACAGCTTCATGTACATCCAAACCTGACATAGTTTATCAGAGGGAGGGATCTATTTCAGTTTCTAGATCCAACGGAAATTTCCACCTAAGGTAGAAGAATCTGGTTCCCATCCATAAGTTCAAGCACAGAAAAAAAAAAAAAATCAGCATCCAGCAGAAACCAAAAGCAGCAAACAAGCCAGCAGCAAATGGGACACCCACAGAGATCATACCTCTCTGCCTACCTTTGGGCTGGAATTCATGAAATCATGACTAAGATTTTTCTATTGGAATGTTTGTGTCTTTAGTTATCTAAATGGAAAGGTTTAGGAGTAGGGAAATAGTTCACTTGGTTAGGGGCCTGTTTAACAAGCATGAGGACCCTAATTTGAATCCTCAGAACCTGTGTAAAAACAAAAGCAAGATGTCATGCATGAACTTGTAATACTAGTGTTGAAAAGGCTGAGACTTACAGAACCTTGGAGCTCTCTGGCCAACCAGTCAGGCTTAGATGACAAGATGCAGTCTACTGAGAAACTTTGTCTCAGAAAGGAAGAATGGAGCCAGGCATGGTGGTGGATGCCTTTAATCACAGCAATCAGGATGCTGAGGTAGGAGGATTGCCAAGAGTTCTAGGGCATCCTGAGACTACATAGAGAATTCCAGGTCAGTCTGGGCTAAAGTGAGACCCTACCTCAAAAAAATAAAAAAAAAATAAAAAGAATGGAATTTATTTTGGAATATCTGAAGTTGTCCTCTGGCACCTCCACACACACATGAACATGCACACATGTACACCTGCACACACATAACACTAAATCTGGGAATGAGAGTTTAATCAACCATATAAAAGTACAGAGTAAGCCCACTGTTGTGAGCCAATGTTTATATGAGCTTACAGGTCTATACTATTGTATGTCCTACCATAAAATACCTTTCTTCTGTGTGGCATTCTTGGACTCTAACATTTTATAATGATATTTGGCTTATTCTATTGTGAATGAGAGCAAGAGAACAATGCAACAGAAACTTCTGAGAATCAAACAAACATATTGCTTGTCTGTTTTAATTAGGTGTTGATTTCATGTATGCCTTGTTTCAAATTTTGACACCATCTATAAAGAAAGTTGGCTCTTATAAATAGCTTTTGACTTCTACCAGTGCTCTTTTTACCTTTTTCTTCCGTCACAGCAAAGTTCTTTGATCTGCATATGATTTTTGCCTGTAGCTTAATAAAATTCAGTATCTGTTAAACTCTACTTTTTGCCTTGTCTTGTGAACTATAATTAAATAGAATATTTTCTATATCAATTAATGTCTTGATTATTAAACCTAGAGCGTGAGTAGAAAACAAACAAGAGGTCTTCAGAGATGTCTTAGTGGTTAAGGAGTTTGCTTGTGAAGCTTAAGGACCCAAAGCCAATTTCCCAGTACCTACATAAGCAAAATTCACAAGGTGGCACATACATCTGGAGTTCCTTTGCAGTGGCTAGAGGATGTGACATGTGCATTCTCTCTCTCTTTGCCTCTCTTTATCGCTCTCTCTCTCTCTGTCTCAAGTAAATAAATTTTAAAAACTTCAAAATATTACAGAAATCAACAAATAATATCTGTCTCACAAATCTATTAAATTTTCTTTTCCAAAACTGAGGGGTTAGTTTTATTTTGTCTAATTTACTAATCACATAGTTGCTGATGGGGTAAAGGCTGAATAAGGTAGTCTTCTTTGTCATCAAGAGTAAGGAATGTGAGTGGATTGATATTCAGATTTATATAACTCAAAAAAAGGGGTCGAGGCAAGGACAGGGGGGAGGAGAGACAAGATTCAACTGAGAAGTGGCACAGATGATCCACATACTGGAGGCTTCGCTGCACAGGAAACTGTCAATTTTTTTTCCAGATGGAAGCACTGATATTATCTTGTGAAAATATGCATGATGCTTACCACTCATTCAGTCACTCCTATTCACTGAGCACTCACTGTACCTTGAGCATTGTCTTCTTTCACTCTTATTAGTCAATCTTGAGACAGAAGACATCAAACCCTGATTTACTTTGTACCTGAAATAATATATCAATTCATGTGAGCTAATACAGCTACAGGTGGAGGAATGTGAATGTTGACTTGATGTTGGAACCAATATTTTATGGTTCATTCCCTCTCATCCCAGGAGTGGTAAGTCAATAGAGAGGTCTTTGCACATTTGAGATGAATATGAGACTGAGTGAGAAGCAGCCTTAAATCTTATCTTAATAGCAACAAGCCAGGGGTGGAGAGGTCGTCTGTCTTGGGCAATTGGATATCATAGCAGAACCCACAAAGCACTTTTGCAGTATGTTTTCTTTCATGAAGTGAATAGCTCATGTTGATGAAAGTAGGTATTTTCTGATGCAGTTTTTTTCTTCTGTTTGTTTATATGTAAGTGTTGAATTTAGCATGGAGAGGTGTGATTGACAGAGTAGGCTGATAAATGATGTGAACTCCTTGAACGCCTTAGCACTGGTAAAGTGTGAAGAGTCATAATGTGTGGAGAAGGCTATTCCAAGAATAAAATCAGATTGTAGAGCAAATATTTAAGATATTTTTGCCAAAAGTATATTAGGATCATAATACTATATATACTAGAGAAAATTATTAGCAATTATTTTATCCTCATGCATAAGTTGGTTTCCATTCCAAGTCAATGTTTTAGTGCTGTATTTTAATGACATTGGTTGAAATTACAGCACTTGAAATCTTTCCCATCACATAAAGATGGCCAACTAATGTCCTAACCCATTTATTACACAAAGCTCACCAACTTCAGGCCAAAACAGTGTTGGCTCTATTTACAGCTATCTCAAATTAAACACAGATCTAATTTGTAAATTATTATCACCCTTGGACTTCGGATTTCTTTTATTCCCTTGCCTTGGAAAAACTCATGCTATTTTTTTCTGCATGTAATCATTTACATTTTTGAAGGCCAAGTTTCTTTTAATGTAAACAGTTCTAACTTCTTTGGATTATATTTCTCATGTCCCTGGTGTTTGGTTCTCCTCCCTAGCTAGGATCATCTTAAAATTTTATGAGTATTTTTGAGATCTGCATCTGCCCCCAGCACATTAATAAAAATATTGAGTTAGAATTTCGCACACATCCCTATGGTAACATCACTCACTAAATCTCACCAATTCAACAAAGTTTTCCATTAAAAAAAATAAAACATTCAACTCACTTCAATAAACATTTATGACGGCCTTCTATATAGCAGGATATGGAGGTCAAGATTTAGATGCTCCCATAACTTTTGTTTGCAGAGTTTACATATGAGTTAGCCACAGAAAACCACACAGTGTCTGAGAATCATCCAATCACTCTTGATCAGGGTAAAGTTGAGAGAGCTTACCTTATTTGCTTTGATGTAGCATGATATAAAAAACTACAGAGTTACAATTAACTCATCAAATACAGGGATTCAATAATCCAATTGAATTCAGTAATTCAGTACTTGGACAAAGGCAATGTGTTTATACTGAGTGTTCCATATGATTTATAGATTAATTCACATTGATAAAGCAAACAATTTAGGGAGGGTTGAAATGCAGTGAAGAGATTATTTGGCACAGTACCTCAAAAGCTTAGCGAGAGTACAGTTGCTCAAAACCAATCAAAATGAGTTAGAAAAACAGTGGCATATTGCCTCTCCCTTCTATTTTGAGCTGTCTTGGTTAATTACATGTGTATTATACACGTCATATTCCCTTTAAAGGTGGTAAATACTATAAAGGCTCAAATACTATGGCATATAGCATTTGTGCTGCTACAATTATGCTTCATGCATATAAAATAAATAGACTATATTTGTAATTTGATACTTCATATTTCATAGTAGTTGTGTAAGTCTGTATTTTGGAAGTATGGTAG
The DNA here is from genome assembly GCF_020740685.1 of Jaculus jaculus. Lineage (NCBI taxonomy): Eukaryota > Metazoa > Chordata > Mammalia > Rodentia > Dipodidae > Jaculus > Jaculus jaculus. Next base: position 32,003,034 of record NC_059104.1, read on the forward strand.
AGATTAATAGTCCATCAGAGATTCATACTCTTCTGCACTACTGAGCTGTTGAGACAGAGATGTTGAGCTGGAGATGGTATTCCCCAACTTTCTTTAGCTCTACAGGAAGCTAGTTCTCAACACCTAAAAGGAAGAAGTGTGTTACTCCTAAGGAAAGTTGCCAAATAGGTGAAGCTGATGTCTTTACTTTTGCCTTTTCTCATATATGTAAAAGATCCCAAAATCTTAAGCCGATGTCAAAATACAAAAGTTGTTGAGCTCTGGATGCTAAAATTAAACATGCAGGCAGGCATGTCTTAATACTGTGTGCACTGTTAGGTCAGTCAGTGCCTTATTCAGGTTTTCTTCCCTGTGCTAAAATGCCTGAAAAATGTCAAGTCATAAAGGATGAGAGGTTTATTTTGGTTCATGCTATCACAAGTTTTCGTAGCTGATTGCTTGGCCTATTACCTCTGGACATGTAGTTCTTTTATCATGGCTGTAATGTATTTCAGAACTTACTTCATGACACCAGAAAGTGAAAACAACTGGGATCCAATACCATCTTTAGGGACACCTTGGTTGACCTAGCTTTCTCTAACTAGGCCCCACCTATTAAATCAAACATCTCCCAAAGGCAATGTGAGTTGGGATCAACAGCTCAACATATGGCTTCAGGGAACACGTGTCCAACCATAGCAGCTGGGAATAAACTTTTACTGTGTTACATCACTTGTTTGTGGAAGGAGCATGCAGCATTTTAGCCATGGTGGCTAAAATTATCCTGTGAAAGTGGTTGTGACAGAGAGCCCCAGACAACTGAAATTTCAAAGTGACAGACTGTGTACACCAAAGGTAGTTGAATTACTTGTTTTTTTTTTTTTTTCCAAATGACTTTTCATACTGGTCCTCTATCTCCTTCTGATTTAATTTTTTTTGGGGGACAGACTCTCATTATTTAACAATATTTCCAAGACATATCAACTCTTAAATGACAATTTCTGATGAAATTAAAAGAAGAAAAAAGCCTTGGGGGGGGGAAGAACTTAAGAAAGTGGGTACATTGATTCCACTAATATTGTGCCATATCCATCAGTCCTCTCCTTAAGCACACAGGGTGACTCCACTGGCTACCCTCTTGCATTTGGTCCAGGAGGAGTGATACGTTCAAACTGGCAGAGAGGAAACTAAATGAAACCTGCTACTTTTGAGTTAAAGAATTTGAGCCAGTGTGATACCTTTTGCTCTCTTTCACACTCTAATGTGGTTACCTTCAAGCAGTTACCCTTCAGTGGTAGGAAGTTGGAAGAAGCCTAGATCACAGAGATATCAGATAGACCAAACCCCCCTCCAACTTTTAGCCAACTTGATGTAAGAATAAAATAAATTGTTCTTGGGTCAAGCAATTGCGATTTTTGTTTCTTTATTGTAATAGCATTGATTGTCCTGACTCACTCAGTAGCCAACCATATAAAGTAAGGAGGACAAAGGGATATTTTTTGATTGAAAAATGTATGCAAAATTTGAACATATTTAATATTTCTCAGCCAGTTAGGAAAGGAAAGCAGAAGCAATCTTTTGTAGGACCCAGAGACTACTCAGACCCTCTAATTATCTTTTTTTTTTCTTGAACAAATTTTTTTAAAATTTCTATTTTTTAGAAGGTTATACTCTTGTATCCCCTGTCTGCCACCTCCAGTGACCCTTTTTAAAGCCTTCAAGGAATACTCCATGTTGAGGTCAGCACAGCAAGAAAGAATGACCTAAGTTTCTAATTAAGATAAAGATAAAAACATTACCAAATGTAACCACATTTATCAAGAATAGATTGCAGCAAGAATCTGATGAGTTCTCATCTACCAGTTCACAATGGGCCAAGGATTTCTAATCCCCCCCCCCCAAAAAAAATCTGAAATCTAAAGTGCTCCAAAATCCAAATCCTTTTGAACATTAATTTCATGTTCAACACACATTTTGGATTTCAAATTAGTGATCCCAAACAGCAAAATCTATACAAATATTTAGACATCTATAGCACTTCTAGTCCCAAGCATTTTGGATAAATTATGTTCAACCATAACTAGATGATTGCAGATTAACCCTTGGCTTGCTCTGATTATAAGCATATTATGTTTAATGTCTCTTCCTCTTTGCTCAGCTTTTCTCACTTATAAAGTAATGGTAAGTATCTTTCTTGCCTAAGTCCTACCACTGCAGTAAAGATAAAATGTTCCCAGGATGAAGCTCAGTGATGCCATAGAAGTGTTATGAAGTAAAACGTACTGTGTTGTTCTGGACGTTCAATATGCTTGTTCATGCCTCACTACCAAACTGAGGTGGCCCTGTGGTGAATAAATACTTGCAGCTTATTTTCTACATGATTGAAAGACTATGCAAAGGATTTTTGTTTAGTAGCTGTGTAGTACTGACATTTGAACAATTACCTTTATTCGTTTAAGGCTAGATATTATTAAGGCCCCCCAGGATTAGCACATGTTAAAATTTTGAAGAGGCGTGATTAAAAAAAAGATAGTAGGGTTTTTTACATCACAGAGTTGAGTTTTCTGCCTGGAATTTCAACTTCTCTCAGCTTCTGTGAAACTTCATTTTCTGCCATTTCTATGCAGTTACCAGCATCTTTCTCTTTAACCACTGGCATAAAAATAAATCGCTCGCTATCATCTTCTATCTTTAGAAAAGAAACAATACTTCTGATGTCTTCTTCCCCCCAAGTTATGCTCTTCCAATTTCTCTGCCATCTTTTTCTGAAAAAAAAAAAAAAAACTTCTTGACAGATTATCTGTATTATCTGTCCTAATTTCTTTTTCTTAACTCTGTTAGTACTTTTCAGCTAGTTTTTAGTCATTCCTAACAAGACAACCAATGTCATATAAGGCAAATAATACCAATGCACATTATATTTTATTTATTTGACAGATAAGGGGGAGAGGGGAGAGAGAGAGAGAGAGAGAGAGAGAGAGAGAGAGAGAGAGAGAATGGGTGTAGCAGGGCCTCTAGCCACTGAAAAAGAAGTCCAGACACATGTGTCCCCCGTTGTGCATCTGGTTAACATGGGTCCTGGGGAATCGGACCTGGGTCCTTTGGCTTTGTAGGCAAACACCTTAACCGCTAAGCCATCCCTCCTGCCCCCCCAACCCACATTATATATAAACAGTAAGCTGAGCAAAAGCAACACTAGAAATTAATAGAAAATAATTCAATATACTCAAGGCTGTGAAGGTAATTATTTTCAAACTCAATTTCATATCCCATTATCTTAAAATTAAATTGTGCAGATCAAGACATTTTGTAACATTCAAAGATATGCCCCATGAACCTTTCCTCTAGAAATTATGGGATAACACTCATAGAGAAAGGCAATGAGGATCCCCAAATGATGTTGCTGAGAAAGCCCAGGGCAAAGCCTAGCAGTCCTTGCAGAATAACTGACACAGCAAAAGGGAAGCTCCAGGAAACCGCAGGTGGAGACAGATGTGTCTTGCTATGTGAAGGAGTTTTGAGTTCTACACAGAAGCTTAGGGTATTGCTAGCCAGAAGTACAAGGAAACTCAACAAAGGTAAACACTGGGCTATAATTACTTCATAGTAAAAATTTAGAAAACAAACCACTTAGCTTTTCATAATACTCATGTTTTTATAATGATGTAAGCCATGCTAAATTAATGAACTTATGTCTCAGTTTGGGAGGATTTCAGCAAGGTCAGTAGCCAAATTATTACATTTCACAAGATAGATAAATTTCAAAATTTAAGCATAAAGCTATGTCTCTATAAACATTAAAATATGGAGCTAAGTACTGGAAGAAACAAGTAAGGGAGTTGTAAAATGATTGATTCTGTCAGCCAATCACTAAGGTGGGGAGAGTTGGTAATAGGGGCTCACTCGTCTTATTTATTATAAGCCTTGAAATACTTGACTTTAAAAATATTCCAGGTATTACTTTGATTAAAGTAGTTTAGCTTAGAAATGAATAAATGGGCCTTTTAAGAGTTATGTCTATTCAATCAATCAAAAGAAAAATATACTCAGCTACTTACAAAAACACCTTTGGCAGGAGCAACAAATGTAATTCTATTAACTGATTTGTTCTTAGATTAAATGTCTCAAAGCAGAGAAATCTGAGCCAATCTTTGGGTCATATGTTAGAAGATCTGGTTTCTCTAATGACTATAAATAAGCGAAGGGGACATTAAATGGACACTGACAATAACTCATGTCTGAGTTCACACTGATATTTCACTTTTATGACTAAATTAATATATTTTTTACCTAGATATCTATTACCTATCTTCTATCTATCTATCTATCTATCTATCTATCTATCTATCTATCTATCTATCTTCTTTCTATCTATCTATCTATAATCTATCATGTATCTATCACCTATCCATCATCTAGCATCGATCCATCCATCCATTCATAAATCCATCCATTCATAAATCCATCCATTTTTCACCTACCTATGTATTCATCCATTCCAGAGTGGTTTTTGTCCCAAAACACCTTACCAAAAGGAGATGATGGGAGGAAAAGGTTTATTTTGGCTTACAGTCTCAAGGGGAAGCCTCATAATAGTGAGCAAAAGATAGTAGAGCAGAGACTTGACATCCCTCCTTGCCACAGCAGGTAGAAAGAGAGTGAGCTAAACTCTGGTAAGGGGGGATGGTTATAGCAATCTAAACCCTGTCCAAACATACCTCCTCCAGCAAGACTCACTTCCCAAATTGCTACCAGTTGGGGACCAAGCATTCAAAGCACACAAGTTTATGGGCAATATTTGGTTCAAAATACCACACAGAATATATGTAATTAAGAGAACAATATATTTTAAATCACCTGGTCTCATAAGTTTCCTAGTTATATATCTTGACTTAGAGATGCGTGTCAATTTATATTTAAAAATATTGTAGCATTTTAAATAGGAGATATTTATAAATTATAACAACACTTTTTCTACTTACAATTTTGAAATCTGTTACAAATAACTTCCCTTCATTGAACCATAAAACCACATATTAGGAGACTAGACATGGAACACATCACATGCCAAGATCACTGCTTAGAATACAGTGGGCACTTCATTTAAAAATTGTAATCATCAAGCTGGAGAGATTGCTTAGTGGTTAAGGCATTTGCCTGCAAAGCCAAAGGATCCCAGTTTTATTCTCCAAGACCCACATAAGCCAGATACACAAAGGGTTGCATGCATCTGGAGTTAATTTGCAGTGGCTGGAGGTCCTGGTGTGTTATCTCTGTGTCTCTTTTTCTCCCCCTCTTTCTCTTTCTCTAATAAATAAATATTTTAAAAAATCAGCATTCTTTCTTATTTTGACCTTATTTATTTATTTATTTATTTGAGAGCGACAGACACAGAGAGAAAGACAGATAGAGGGAGAGAGAGAGAATGGGCGTGCCAGGGCTTTCAGCCTCTGCAAATGAACTCCAGACGCGTGTGCCCCCTTGTGCATCTAGCTAACGTGGGACCTGGGGAACCGAGCCTCGAACCGGGGTCCTTAGGCTTCACAGGCAAGCGCTTAACCACTAAGCCATCTCTCCAGCCCTATTTTGACCTCTTAAGAGAACAATGGAAAGGATATCTTGTAGTATTTCATATGAAATATTTCAAGATTCACTATTCAGATATCTGTATAGCTATTGTCAAAATGCATTTATGTCAGAAACAATAATCTGTTAACAATTAGAGAAAAATGTTTCTAAATCCTAAGTTCCTTCACCAAATCATCCATATTGTGAACAGATGTATGTGTCTAAGTGATTATTTTTGGTCATTTCTACAATGGTGTGAGTATTGTCAGAGTGAAGAGCTAAACTATAGTCATCACATAGCTGGTGGATTTAACAACCAAACTATGGATACTGTGATAGTTAAGGTGTTGTCAACTTGATCTGTTTAGTAATCCACAGGCTGCTTCTAGGCAGGATCAACTAAAGGAGGAGGTCTTTCTCCCAGGGTGAGCCCTTCCCCCAGAGTGGGCGGTCCCGCTCAGAGAGGGACTTGATATAAGGAAGCTCTGGGTAGAAGAGTTCCCTTTTTTCCTTCCTTCCTTCCACTTGGCTGCCGGAGCTGCTCCCTACCTTCTAGCGTGGATTGAAGACCAGTACGGAGTAAAGACCAACATCAACTGAAGACCCACGTGGATCGAAACCCAGCGGCTCCTCAGGAAGCCTCCAGGCTTTCCGGCACCATCTGCAGTGCCGGGTCGGGACTGCTGAGGCATCTGGCCACGTGGACTGAGCAGCTACCAGGTTCGGTGATTCTCAGGCCTGCAACTGCTATTGGACTACTGTAAGCTAATCCAATAAATTCCCTTTATAAAATAATTCATTCTAGTAATTCTGTTCCTCTAGAGAACCCTGACTAATACAGATACCATTGCTCCAGGAATCTCAGCGCTGTCCATGGTACATCCCCCATGACTCCTGCCTTATGTGTAGCCCCAGGGCTACCACTTGCCACATTCTTTTTTTTTTTTTTTAATTTTTTATTTATTTATTTGAGAGCGACAGACACAGAGAGAAAGACAGATAGAGGGAGAGAGAGAGAATGGGCGCGCCAGGGCTTCCAGCCACTGCAAACGAACTCCAGACGCGTGCGCCCCCTTGTGCATCTGGCTAACGTGGGACCTGGGGAACCGAGCCTCGAACCGGGGTCCTTAGGCTTCACAGGCAAGCGCTTAACTGCTAAGCCATCTCTCCAGCCCTATTTTGACCTCTTAAGAGAACAATGGAAAGGATATCTTGTAATATTTCATATGAAATATTTCAAGATTCACTATTCAGATATCTGTATAGCTATTGTCTAAATACATTTACGTCAGAAACAATAATCTGTTAACAATTAGAGAAAAATGTTTCTAAATCCTAAGTTCCTTCACCAAATCATCCATATTGTGAACAGATGTATGTGTCTAAGTGATTATTTTTGGTCACTTCTACAATGGTGTGAGTATTGTCAGAGTGAAGAGCTAAACTATAGTCATCACATAGCTGGTGGATTTAACAACCAAACTATGGATACCATTGCTCCAGGAATCTCAGCGCTGTTCATGGTACATCCCCAATGACTCCTGCCTTATGTGTAGCCCCAGGGCTGCCACTTGCCACAATCTAAGAACACTCAAAGTAAGGAAAAAGTTAGAAAGCTAATATGTATAGTTTTCAAGCATCTATCAAGCAATACAGTTCTTAAAATTCATGTCATAACCACAACAGCCGAGGATAGCTTCATAATTTTCATGTACATAAATATATCCAGTTTGACATAAAGTAGAATTCATTCAGAAATTATGTACAAAACAAAGAGAGAAAGAGAAAGAGAGAGAGAGAGAGAGAGAAAGAGAGAGAGAGAGAGAGAGAGAGAGAGAGAGAGAGAGAACAGGTACACCAGGCCTATTTCCATTGAAAATGAACTCTAGACACAGCACTATTTTGTGTGTCCGACTTTATTTGGGTTCTGAGGAATCAAACCTGGGTGATCAGGCTTTGCAAGCCAGTTCCCTTAATTGCTGCCCCATATGCCCAGTATGCATCTTCACTTTTAAAAGAAAAAAAGTGGCTTTCACTCATTTCTTTAACATTGTTTACAACTTCTAAAAGGGCTTCTTAATTTAACAGGAAAATATTCAATGCAATTACAGTGTGAAAAATCTATTATGTCAAAGAATGTATCAAACATTAGTATCTCACTAAAAATAATCAACTATACTAGACTTTCATATTAGCTAAAATCTTTCTCGATGAAGCTTCCTTCAAACAACGCAGTTATCATGTTAATTTCCTTTTCCTGGCTATGAATATTACGACTTTTACCTCTGGTTTCAGCTGCGTTCTGCAATATTTCCCAAAACTCTATTCACATATCCTTATTCAGCAAAACAACTACAAGTGCACCTGAATTTTCTTTTCTTGCCATTACTACATACAACAACACTCTGTGTGAGTTTTACAGTTATGCTGGACTCCACCCCCACCCCAACCTACTTCTCTAAACACATTACCTCTAAATGGATGCTAGATTTGCACCTCTTAGACACCACTTGTTTTCTGAATCTAAGGATTTCTTATTTTTTTTCAATGGTTGGTTATTCTTTTTTTCTTTTGGATTATTATTATTAGCAACATATTTTGTTTGGATATATCGTGTGTTGATTCCCTCTTTTCCCTCTTCCCTGCCCCTATTCCAGTTGCTTATTCTTATCCGTAACAAGGTTAATTTGGTGCTGTACACTAGTATATAATGTTGATATTTTTTTCCCATTGCAAGTGGTCTTAAAGATAGTATATTTGTCTTCTGAAAAAGAACAAGCTCAGTCCTCTAATGTAGTTACCTCGCCAATTCAACATATCCCCAGGCTGCTCTGGCAGAGGGCTGTCAAAGATTGGTATTGATATTCCGTGGCATTCAATTGTCAAACATCCAACGAGAGGAGGAACATGGAGTAAATCTGGCCATGTGGCAGCTAATTACACTGCTGTAAACTCAATTTACAACAGGTGACTTGTGGGCTATGCACTGATGACATGCATCTCCACTCTTCTTCCATTGTCTTCCCATAATCTGTGAGGCAGATGCTACATTGTATATGTGGCACATAAAGACAGTTATCTAAAATCCTACTCAATTTCTATGATCTCACACACCACTTCTGGGTGCTTGTTTATTTTATGGTTTTTATGACTAATGTTAGCATATTTCTTATTGATTTTAGGATTAACTTTTCCCATTATGTTATTAGCATTTATTTATTTACTTACTTACTTACTAACTTAATTATAGTTGGCTTACAGAGATTTACGTAAAATTTGTTCTGGCATTTTCTTTTAAAATATTTTTATTCATTTATTTATGTGTATGTATGTGTGTGTGTGTGTGTGAGAGAGAGAGAGAGAGAGAGAGAGAGAGAGAGAGAGAGAGACAGAGACAGAGACACAGACAGAGAGGAAGACAGAGACATTATAAGCATACTAGGGCCTCCTGCCATGGCAGATGACTTCTAGATGCGTGCATGCCCCACTTTGTGCATCTGGCTTTATGTGGGTCCTTTGGCTTTGCAGGCAAACATCTTAACCACTGAGCCATCTCTCCAGACCATAACTGGCCTTTTATCTAAATTCTGCCTTGAATATTTTGTCCTATCCACCTCATCAAGCATTTAAGGAAGTATGTGCTTTGTATTCAGACATAACCCATGAGCCATCAATAGGCAAGACCCAATGAGCAGTGGATACTTCTTGGTGCATATATTAGACTATTTGCCCGCATGACTGGATAAATTTTCTTCATTTATTGGCGGGTCATTCCAGCTGCACTGTCAATGGCGGAGAAGAATTGAGTCATTTTTGTCTAAAATATAATGTAAAAGCTGTGAAATGTCCAGGATTGTAGTATGGTTAATGTTCTGAAGATTTCTAGTAGATCTCTAGTAATGAAGATTTAATGGCAAGTTCATAATCATCCTGCCCTAAATCTTTCCATTTTTATGCTAAAACCTTATACAAGTGTGACCAAAATTTTACTACAGCTAATTATTTGTATAAGAGGAACAAGAAACTCATGGTCTAACCTACTTAGCAGTAAATAACCTGTTGTGATGCTCACACAAGTGCAATAGTGGTGCACAGCCATGGTGGGAAACCAACTACTTATGATTTGGCTAACTGATCCCCATCAGTGGTATGGGACACATAGCTGGATATGAGAAACAAGTCAGAACCATATCCAAACATAAGCCCACTCTCCATTATCAAGATATCACCAATAGTGGGCTACAAGAGGGCCTATACCTATTAAATTCTCTATAAAAAAGTAAGGGTTATGTCATTTGTCTGGTGTTAACTTACTCTCCGTTAGAGAATCTACTTCTCTTTTTCAGATAGACATAGATACTCAGGAGACAGCCACTCCACCATACCTTAAAAGGGCCCTGGCTAAGAACTAAGAACAAACTAAGAACAATTGGCCAAACAAGCAAGGGTGCTGTTTTCTTGGTGAACCGGGTACCAGCACAAGGGTGAAGGAGATCAACACAGAGAAAAATCAACTCCTACCAAATCAGAGATCCAGAGACCCAGAGGCCTCCAACACCTCATCACTGAAGCAGATCAAAAATGAACGCAACATGGCTCAGGGAAATATTGCAGAAGAGGGGGCGGAAAGAATGTCAGAGCCACATGTTGGGTCATGATATACAGAGACATTTATCATACCAATAAGTGTGGCTAACTCCACAATGCATGGCCCATATACCTCAACAAAGAGAGGCCAGGGGGAGGGGCTAGGACATGGATGAGCCTAATAATGCTACCAAATTGACTATATTCATTGAGCACAAAACGAATTAATAAAAAAAAAGAGGAACAAATGTTGGCAGGTTTATTTGCTTACTCTTATAAATGTTGGAATCAGCATATTTTAAAATAAAAAGTGGTCCAATATTATCTTTCAGAACTAAATATGTACTCCTTTTATTTTCGAAGTCATACCATCTACTACATCAGCACAGACTTTTCATACTTGGGAGCTGGTTTATTAGAAACCATAAAAATTAAATAAGAATTTTTTTTTTATTATGGTATCCTCAGCTCCAGAGAAGGCTAGAGCAGTTCATTTTGGAGTATATTTACTTTGTACATTTTCAACATTTTATTATGATATTAATAGATGATTACTCCTGCTTTTTATATTATGTGAGTAAAGAAAGCCTTAGAAAACAGATATTGGTAGCCTGTGAACATTCAAATAATAAATTGTGCTTTTGAAAGCGATTTCAAGGTTAGCTTCCTGTTGGCGACATGTTTCATTGGTACATCAAACTTTTCACACTGCCTCCCCACGTTATTGAAAAGAAAGCTTCTAGGACGTAGATTCATGTCATTGAGAAGTGTCCACAAGGAGTTCAGCCTTTGATGTGACAAGACCTGACTGCATCCTTTCTTCTACCTCCCAGCCCTTCATCTTTTTCCTTCATTCTCCCCCTTACTCATAACTGCCATTATCTCCATCCAGAGACCCCTGAACATTTAGAGCACTGAACATTTCCTATGGCAGAGCATTTCGAAGGTCCAACCCTGATCGTTTTAGAAGTCAGATCCTTCAGTATAGCTAGGAAGCCTGCATATTGCTTCACTCATCCCAAGTTTCAGTTTATGTAGCAACATGAGGGGGGCGGTAAGTCTGGAGTCGAGGTCCAGCTCCTTGCTTACATCTCAGATCTTTTACTTTCAAGTTTATTCCTTAAGGCAATCAACAGCTCTCTCTTCCCAGATGAGTTACGGAGGGAGGCAGTGCACTCTGCATTGGCAGGAACCTTCCTTGAATACAAGTGAAACTCAGCACACACGGCACTTCTTACACATAGTAAATATGTAGACACATAATTTAAATGCTCCATAGATTGGCTGTTAAAACAGTTTATTGTTAAATTTTTCTAAGCAATCAAAATATCCATACAGCAATATTTTACATTTTTATTTATTTATTTGAGAGAGAAAGAAAGAGGAGAGAGAGGGAAGGAGAGGGAGAGAGAGATTAAGTACTGGCATACCAGAACCTCTTGCCATTGTAAGACAATTCCAGATACATAAGCCACTTTATGCACTTGGCTTTATGTGGGTACTGGTGAATCGAACCCAGGCTATCAGACTTTCCAAACAACTGCCTTTAACTACAGAGCCATGTCTCCAGCCCCAAACAGCAATATTTTAAATACAGCCTATTTACTTTTCTTTAAATCAGGGTATCCTTCTAGCCCAGGATGATCTGCAACTCACCCTATAGCCCAAATGAGCCATGAACTCAGAGCAACCCTCTTACCTCAGCCTCCAGAGTGCTGGGATTACAGGCACAAGCCACCATATCTGTTGATTAACATAACCTGAAAATTAATTTTAGACAGAATTTTCCAAATCATCTGGATTTTCTTCAGATTGAAAGAGAGCTATGAGGTGGTATGGCTAATAGGAAAGCGGAGAAGAAGAACTGTATACAGAGCTCTTGTCACAGCATAGGTGGCATGGGTCAGGATGAGGACATCACTGGAGCAATGAAGAGTGCTGGACTCAGGAAGATGTATGTGTAGCAGTAGCTCACTTATGTAGTAATTATACAAACATATTTCCTTCTGCTTCCACAGAGATTCCTGTTTTAGGATATGTAATTTTCTTTTTTCTTTAAATTTTATTTATTTATTTGAGAGTGATAGACACCGAGAGAAAGACAGATAAAGGGAGAGAGAGAGAGAATGGGCGCGCCAGGGCTTCCAGCCTCTGCAAACGAACTCCAGACGCGTGTGCCCCCTTGTGCATCTGGCTAACGTGGGACCTGGGGAACCGAGCCTCGAACCAGGGTCCTTAAGCTTCATAGGCAAGCGCTTAACCGCTAAGCCATCTCTCCAGCCCAGGGATATGTATTTTTCTAACGAACTAATTTGTCAATTTCATATATTCACAAATATGCTTTGCTTTTTCACATGTTATTTACATTTTTATTTCATTGATTTAATTTAAATTGACTAACTGATATATAAAACATGTAAACATTTTTTAAATATTTAATTTATTTATTTCAGAGAGAGGCAGATAGGGAAGGAAAGAGAGAGAGAGCACACCAGGGCCTCTAGCCATTTCAAATAAACTTCAGATGCATGTGCCACCTTGTACACCTGGCTTATGTGGGTACTGAGTCCTAGGCTTCACAGGCATGTATTTTAACTGCCAATCCATCTCTCAAGCCCTGTAAGAACATTAAGGGAGTACAGTGTGCTGCTTCAGTATATTATATAATGTTTCAACAAGGATAGGAATGTCTTTTCAAGTGTCTCTCTTTTCATCGTGGTAGAAACATTTAAAATTCTTTCTTCTAACTTTCCTTAGGCATTCACTATATAGTAGGATCTAGTCACCCTACTGTAGACAGCAGACCTGAAGTTCTTCCTCCTGTTTAACTGTAACTTAGTTCCCATTGATGACAGTGGTAATTTAAATCAGATGTCCTTTATAACCTCATGTGTTTTGAATGCTTGCTCCCCAGCTGATGATTATAGAAGGGGTACAGCCTTGCTGGAGGAGGCATGTTGTTGGAAGCAGGCTAGGGGGTGTGTACAGCCAGCTACCCTTGCCAGAGTTCAGCTCACTCTCCTGTAGCTGGTTTCTACCTGCTGTGGCAGAGGTGATGTCCAGTCTCTCTGCTCATGCTGTGCTTTCCCCTGCCATCATGAAACTTTCTCTGCAGACTGTAAGCCAAAATAAATATTTTCTCCCATTAGATGATTTTGATCTGTATTTGTCTCAGCACCACAAAGGTTAACTACAACAGTAACATTTCTCCATTGCCTACAGCCCAACCACCAGTCACCACCATTCTACTTTCCTCTTCTATGAGAACAGACCATATTTCAAATGTAGGAATATCCCTTGGATAAAATAACAGTGAGCTCAGAGTAAGAAGACCATTGCTTTGTTGTATACTTCTGTGTCTGCGACTGGGTGAGATCAGAGTTCTTTGGTTTCCCCTGGAAATTTGAGAGGCAGACTAAAAACCTGAAGGTCCTGTCCATCATCTATGCTCTTTGATGTTATAAAAACGAATGCCCATTAATTGCCATATTTGTTTGAATATTTTGGCATACAGACATTATGCGATTTTCATTTATTTTTATTTATTTATTTGAGAAATAGGGGGAGAGAGAGAGACGAGAGAGAGAGAGAGAGAAAGAGAGAGAGAGAGAGAGAGAGAGAAAGAATGAGCATCTCAGGGCCTCCAGCCACTTCAAATGATTTCCAGACACATGTACTATCTGGTTTATGTGGGTTCTGGGAACTCAAATTTGGGTCCTTGGCTTTGTAGGCAAGCACCTTAAGTGCTAAGCCATCCCTCCAGCCCAAAATCTGGTGCCATTTTAAACACATAACAATCTCAAATTGTCTCACTACAATTTCATCCTAATTTCTTTAATAATGTTCAACATATATGTAGTGACATATCACTTCAGTCCAACAAATGAAAATCTAAACTTGCCCAAGAATGTCTGGAGTCCTCATTGCCTGAACTAGGGAAATTTATATCCCCCTTATGGTAGTTTGATTCAGGTGTCCCCCATAAATTTAGGTGATCTGAATGCCAGGTTTCAAGCTGATGGGGATTTTGGAATTAACACCTTGTGGAGGCAGTGTATTGTTGGGGGCAGGCTTATGGGTGTTATAGACAGTTTCTCCATGCCAGTGTCTGGCATACTCTCCTGTTATTGTCCACCTTATGTTGGTCGGGGGGTGATGTCTACCCTCTGCTCATGCCATTGTTTTCCCTCCCATCATGGAGCTTCCCCTCAAGTCTGTAAGCCAAACTAAACCATTTTTCTCCCACAAACTCTCTTGGTTGGGAGATTTCTGCCAACAAGGCAAACCTGATTGCAACTGTAATATTGGTACCTTGACTGGCATTACTGCTAGACAACTGGCAGTGTGGCTTTGGCCTTTTGGAGCTGATTTTCAAGAGGAATATGGAAGGATTTGAAACCTTAGCCCAAGAGATGCTTGCAGTGCTGTAAATACAACTTGATGGACTATTCTGGTCAGAGTTTAAAGACCTGAATGCAGCAAAAACTATGGACTCTGTGGCTTGGCTTATGAGGGTGAGGAAGAGCTTTGCCTGGACTGGGATTGGAGTAATTTTTGTGAGAGGCTTGCAGTTATGCCAGTGTCCTGAGAAGTTGTGCGGGGTTGCTTTGTGTAGAAACAGACTTGGTGTGTGCAGAGGAATATGGCACAGAAAAAAACAAAAGAAGCAAACAAAAAACCAAAAAAAATATTTGGGCCAAAATTGCTGCCTGTTTAGCTGCAATTATATGAGAGATTACAACCTTTGAGATTGGGTCAGCTGACCTGCACTGGGGCTACAGGAAGAATATATACTCTTTTGAAGGGGCCTGAGTGCTCAAGGAGTGTCCTCTTCTTCAAAGTCTTGTTTATTTCCCCTGGATTAACAGATTGGCACCCTACCTGGGAATGTGAGTATAAGAATTTCAGGAAAAAGAGGGTCATTGAGTTTGCATCAGGGTCTTGTGTTTTGGAAAGGGCTATGGTCAGCGTGAAGCAAGTTTGCTGGATGCCTGCATGGAGACCCGATGGAGCTGTGAGGATGAACCATGGCATGGAGTGGAAACCCAGTGGAGATGCCAGGACCCCAAGATGGCTGCCAATGAGAGCTGCCAGCCCCTAGTGAGGTTTTTCAGGACCGTGAGTAGCCTAGCTGGAGGCATGGAATTGGAATACCAGAGACTTGTTGCTGATTAGAATTATTGGACTTGGAGACTTGTTATTGACTAGAGTTACTAGACTTGGAGTTAAAGAGTTTGGTGTTTACCCTGTTTAAATCTTGTATTGGTTGAATATTTCTTTGGTATACCCAATACCATCCTTTGCAGTGTGAATGTATATTCTGTGCCATTATGGTTTGGGGGGGGGGATTTTTTGGTATTATGACTCAGTTAAAAGATCTGGGACAATGGGGATGTATGAACATCATTAGGATTGATAAAAACTATGGAGACTTTTAACGTTGGACTGAGTGCATTGTAATTTATATCATGGGTGGTTATAAGTTTATGGGGACCAGAGGTGGAAGGTGGTGGTTTGTTACAGGTGTCCCCCATAAACTTAAAAGTTCTGAATGCTAGGTTCCCAGCTAATGGAGATTTGGGAATTAACACCTCCTGGAGACAGTGTATTGTTGGGGGTAGGCTTATGGGTATTATAGCCAGTTTCCCCATGCCAGTGTTTTGCACACTCTGCTGTTGCTATTATGTTGGCTTATGTTGGCTAGGGGGTGATGTCCATCATTTACCCCTGCCATTGTGGAGCTTCCCCTGGGGTCTATAAGCCAAAATAAACCTTTTTTCCCCCCACAAGCTGCTCTTGGTTGGGTGATTTCTGCCAGCAGTGTGAACCTGACTGCAACACCCCTTTTGCAAAGCAATAATTATTTGAGAAACAGAATGTTCTTTAATTCCCCTTCCCCTGGTCCCTTAGGATATAGGGTTAAACCAAAAGTCAGTAACTTGGTTTGCAAAACGTAATCACCTCAGCAGGATAGCAAGTGGCTTATGGACCATGGAGACAAGTTAGAAGCCCATCTTCTCCAAGTTGCTGGTACCAGTTACTCTATCTTAAGTACTCCCAGGTTCATCTTGTTTTATTATCCACACTGCTGTCCTCTGTTTCTCCTGGACTGATGTCAGGCATATCAGAAATAACCCTGACCTCCTGTAAACAAGAGGTTTTGGAATTCTTGCCAGTTTGTATGGGTTTTTCAAAGTGTCTTTTGTAGTTATTTTTCTACTACCTGCTGGCAAAGTTCTCCCATGATTCTGAGTAGCTCACTCCCACTGAACAGAGCGGGGTAACCTCTCCAGGTCAGCCTGTGAGTTCCTGGCTATGCTGACTGGTTATTGTGGCCTTGAGTGGCCAAGAACAGAAGATTTTTTTCCCCCATATTTGTGCCCACCTAACTATTCTGCAGTGAGAAATCAGAGCATTTGTAGCAGCTAAGGATGCCTGATGGGTTTTCACTTGAGGAAAGTAGTGTCAGTAGTTGGTTTTCACATCGTAGTGAACTTCTGCATCTCATTTTATCCCCAGGGCTTCAAGTTTTCTTCTGTCAGGTTCACAGTCATTCTTCCTCTGTTTATCCTGCTTTCTGGGATACCTCCACATGAACACAGTGCAAGGGAACATTGGAGGTTGCCCACCTCCTTTCACAAAAGATCAGAGGCAGAGAGAAAACAAGTGCCTCTCCAGCATGTGCACATCTCTTGATTTTTCTCATATTTACCAGGGATTCAGAAGTTCATCATTGCTGCTACTATAGCATAGATAGCAAGAGAAAGTCATATGAGAGATCATGCCTCTTGTCAGCCACTTTTATGGAAATCTTAGTGTCTACAGACCTTCTGCCTGCCTTCCTCAAGCCAGGTAGACTGTCACTGCTATTCTTGTTGCTACCTTCAGCTCTGGGCTAATGATATGTGCAAGGAGTTACTTTAATGGCTTTAACTCATTTGACTATCAAGGCATGGTGACATGGTGACATTCTTACTGCACTGATTCCCAGCTTACAGATAAGAAATCTAAGACTTAGAGATGTTAAATGAGTTTCCTAAACTCACACTGCAACTATAGCCAGTATACTAATCTTCCATCAGCAATCCTTAGTTACATGCTCTTGACTGAGCATCTCAATGCTGCATGGGTCCCACACAGTGAAACAGACTATTAAAACTAGGGAGACCACACACTGCTGTTTAGCTGAAATATTACTGTTACCTCCAACTCTTTTCATTCTTGAAAATATACTGTCTTACCTAATGAGGAATATGGCTACCCTATATTGAAACAAACAACAAACAACAACAAAAAGAAAACAAATTTCTTGCTGTGGGATTTTATAACTTAGGTAATTTATTTTAGGTAACTTATTATTTTAGGTAATTTATTGAGGCAGAAGAAGTACCTTCATGGCAAGGAATAGGAATAGTGCTGTGGAATGCTATCTTCTTGATATGGCAGGCAGAACATTGCTCATGAACTCACGTTAGCAGTAGTTTTCCACATAAGGTTGAGCCTGTCAACATTCCATCATGGATGGGCAGGGGGAGCTCACAAGACCCCAGCTCCTGCCAGCATGGCTATTAGCCATTACTGTCATTTACTCATTGGTGTAACCACAGGCAAGTTGCCCATACAACCTCCCACTCATACTCAGGCAGGCCATGGAAGTAGGAACAGGATTAGATGGGAAAACAGGGTTTAGTAAGAGAGTGACGGGGTATAAAAGAGGGTAATGGAGGTGAATATGATGTAGCCACAATGTGTTATATGCTTGTACAGGAATGTCAAAAATAAGTTGAAAGAATTAAGGGCTGGATAGACAACTTAGATGCTTGCCTTGCCATTGTGAGGGTGTGAGGGGCTTGGAAAACAGAGACTTGGGTATTCTTCATATTCATGATGACCAAAACACTAAAGCCATGAAAGCAGTCCCTATTGTTGAAAATCATGAAGAATAGGGGAAAAGGAGCTTGAAACCTGATGAGAACTTAAGAGCAAGATGTTCTGGGAAAGATTGAAGGTAATGAAAAAAGTCAAAGAAGAGAATTGGAAAAGTCATTGGCTGTCAGTATTTATGGTGGGTAACAGGAAAGAACAAATGACATTGAAGAGACAGGAATGTCAGTAGTATGGACATATTCAAGGCTCTGTATTTCTACAATTAATAGTATCTGAATACAGTGCTAGAAGGAAATTAGTATGCAGCGTTTTATGACAGATGAGCACCAACAGTACCTGCACACAGGGCTGCATCTCAGTGGCAAAGGGATTGCAGATCGTTGGCTGCAGCTCCAGGTGAGAATTTCATATGTAAATAAGCTCAGTGAGGAGTTCAGGGATCTCCAGAGTGACACACTGATGGAATCATATATTTTTCCACTTCTGGATTTTCTGTTTCTTGATCAAAGTTGTAATTCATAATAGTAAAAGACTTCTGAGAGTTTACATAAATATAAAGAGCTCATTGCATATGTTAAGTAACTTGTACTTTTTTATGCAGTCTTTGCTAATCAATGCCTTCCATCCTTTCTACCCTACCTATCTCCACCTCCAATTGACATTCATCATTATCTTAAGTGCTTTCAACTCCAGACACCTAAAGAAGGCTCATTGCCAATGTTTTATTAGGTAAGTGGTTTCCCAAGGAAGGGATTATGGAACAATGAGAAGTTAATGTGAAGTCATGTGAGGGCACTGGTTAGAGACTGTCTCATGATATTTCCAGACAAGTTGTATAGAGAAATTATGACAACTGAGGAAGGTACCCAGTGTCAACTTTTGACCTCCACATGCGCACAAGCATACATGCATATGCACCTGCACATACACATGGGTTCCCACACGAACTCGGAAAAGTCCATCAGAAAGAACATATCCATTGTATTATTTTAGTGCTGTCTCTCATTGAGCTATCTGCCTCATGAACAGTCAACTGATGTGCATTTCTAGACTATAACATTTGGTGTTTTTGGAAGTCACTGGGTGTGAATCCATTTTTTTCCCCCAGAACAAGTCAGAGGAGACAAAGTCTCTATGCTTGGTTGATAGTCAACTATCTCCACTTCAAAATCTGTGAGCCCACAAGGAGTCTGTCACCACAGTCATTCTAGGTGGGTGCGATGGTTTGAATGTAAAACATCTCCTCTACCCTCTGTAGCAGTCAGACCACATTGCTGGAATGAACCTCCAGACCAGACACAGTTGTGGGAGGAAGTAAATGTATTTGAGGCTTATAAAAAAAGTTCCCTAAATTTCCAAAAGAAGTTCCATAATGGTAGAAGAAGATAGCCTACATTCATGGGTCCACAGGCAGAGAGAATAACCACCTCCAAGACCATAAGCAAACATACTTCAGGAACGTCAGGCAAAGCTCAGAACTTCACATATCTAAAGGTGGAATTCAGATCCTTCCACCAGGTGGCTGAAGATCTAAATTACAAGCTTTAATAAACTGAATCAATTGGGGAACATCCATTCAAATGACCACACAGCTGGTAGCAATTTGGAAGATGGTTGAGGAAGGGTGTCACTGGGGGCAGGCCTTGAGGTTTCTTGGCCCAGCCTTACTGTTATTCACAGCTCACGCTCTCTTGCTGCTACCTCCCAGCTGAGATGACAAGATGCCATGCCAAGCCTCTGCTCTGTTATGCATTCTGTGTCATGATATGACTTCCACTCAAAACTGTAAGCTGAAATAAACCCTTTTTTTACATATGCTGCTTTTGCTCAGGTATTTTGTTCTAGCAACAAGAAGGTAACTGTTAGAGTGGTCAGCTAAACAACATTTAGGAGACAAATGTAGTTTATAGAACCAGAGGGAAGCTAATCTAAAGTAGGTCACATGCAACTATAACCTCATTCTCATGCCCACCCACTGTACATTTCACCACGGAACACACTGTTTTCTTTCTTTCTTTCTTTCTTTCTTTCTTTCTTTCTTTCTTTCTTTCTTTCTTTCTTTCTTTCTTTCTTTCTTTCTTTCTTTCTTTTTTTTCGAGGTAAGGTCTCACTCTAGCCCAGGCTGACCTGGAATTCACTATGGAGTCTCAGGGTGGCCTCGAACTTATGGCGATCCTCCTACCTCTGCCTCCCAAGTGCTGGGATTAAAGGCGTGCACCACCACGCCTGGCCCCACACTGTTTTCTTATGTTTTTGTTGCTAAGTAGATCTAACTTTTGAGCAAGTATCTTAACTTTTTCATTTGACTTAGTACAACAACTTGTACACTGAAATTGTTAATTAAGTTATAGAAAATGAAGTCTCACATCATTTTTCTTAAGTTCTACATTCTAGTCTTCAAAAGAGGCCATCTAATTTTCCATAGTATGCTGGCATTAGAAATTCATATCTAAAACAATAGCCACTGAATCTCTTGTTATTCCTCTGATATTTTGCATACCTTAAAGATGAATCACACATATCTCTCCCAAAGACAAACTAAGCTCTTAAGCCAAGGATACAAACTGAAATAAACTTCTCTGATATGTTCTGCTAAAAATGTTTGCCCTTTTCAATTTCAGTAAAAATATTACTTTAGGGTGTGGGTTACTATAATGACTAATATGTATCTAACACATTATCATAGCTGCTACCTGCTAATTCAAAAAGGATCCATAAAACACTGTATTAAAATAATCTTTCTGCCCCCTTCTTCCACAAAATTCCCCAAGCCTTGTTCAGTGATATTTAAGTCTACGTTAGTGTTGAGCTCCAAGCAGCTTCTGGATTTCTGCTTGGGTATATTTTAAGTATCCCTGGTACAGGTTGTTAGGCTCTCTGTGGAAGCAGCATTCTTGCTCATCTTACAGAGTCCCCTGTGGTTTCACCTGAATATGGTCCTCAGGGGAATGAGGACGTGGAGGAGGAAAATAATGATACCAACACATAATGTGTCCATACAAAGTTTTTATGTAACACAATGTATTAAAACAAAACAAAACAAAACAAAATATCAGGAGCTGGAGAGATGGCTCGGTGGTTAAGTTGCCTGCCTGCAAAACCTAATGACCAGGATTCTATTCTCCAGTACCCATATAAAGCCAGATGCACAAAGTGCTGCATGCATCTGGAGTTTGTTTGCAATAGCAAGAGGACCTGGTGTGTCCATTCTCTCCCCCCCCCCCCGTCTCTCTTTGCAGGTAAATAAATAAAAATTTCAAATAATCATTGCAATGGCTAAGGAGATGACTCAGTTGGAAAATGCTTGCTACACAGCATGAGGATCTGAGTTTGAATTCCTAGCACTCGCACAAATGCCAGGCATGGTGGTGCACATCTATAATATCAGTACTGGAGAAGTGGAGACAAGAGATCACTGGGGTTTGCTGACTTGTTCGTGCAGCCAAATTAGTGAGCTTCAGGTTCAGTGAGTGACCCTGTCTCCACAAAGTAGAGAGCAATTTAGGAAGACACTCAATGACAACATCTGGTCTCCAAATGCATGCAGACGCACATGTATGTACAGCTGAATACACATGTGCATGCACATGCACACATGCAATATAGCTCAATAAATAATCATGGGAAATAATTAATTTAGAAAACAATAGTGATGATGCAAGAGAAAGTTATCTAAAGGGCCTGGTTTAAGTGAAAAAGTCACCATGTAAATAAATGAAGTAATGTAAGATAGAACAGAAGGAAGCATTGTTTCAAGTGGGGCTTTTGTTGTCCCCCATAAGGTATCTTCAAATACAAGTTCAGAGTCTCATCTTAATAATTGCTTATAAGAATACAGAATGTAAAATTAGCTAACGTGATTTTAAAGCAACACATATCAATCAACAATAAAAATATTTTGTATGTTCAGGAGCTGGAGCCCCATAGTAGATTTTGAGTGAGAATGTCTGTGAGTCTGCAATAATATCACCATTTACAGATAATCATTGCAGATCCAGAGATACAGAACAATTAATGATATTTACATAGAGAAAAAGAAAACAAAGGCAAATCTTAGTATTTACTATTGGAAAATTCATTCAGAGACATTTGTTGCTTTCTAGAACATATTTCATACAAAGAAAATATTTAAGGAAATAAAAGATATGTATATATATATATATATATATATATGTGAAAATTTAGGAAATTAAGGAAATAAAAGATATATATATATATATATATATATATATATATATATGAAAATTCAAGCATCGTTTGATACAAGTATCTGCTCTTTGTATGTGTGCAGGAATTTTCATTTTTTTTTTCTGTTCTCAGCAGAACTTATCATTTTCTATCACAATTATAAAGCATGTGGTAAGTTGCAGTCCAAAAATGTATGCAGTGCGGTCATAATCAATTTCTACAGCACAATTTCTATCTTTAGTGATTTACATCATCAAACATAAAAACTGAAGTGCTTGAGATCTTCATTATTTTGCTATCTTTCTTGAGTTTTCAAAAGCAAAAAGCCAAGAACCACATTAAAGCATACAAAGGCACAACAAATAAAGTAAAGTGCTTAGAATTTAAATCCCATCCAAATTAAACATAAGATAATTACAAAGTATAAAGCAAGAAGTGAACTTGCAGGCAAATGACTTCCAAATTTGGCAAAGTTCTTTAGCGGTTTCGACTATTAGCATGTAGTCACAGTGACACTTTGTGTCCAGTGTTGGGGAATGCACTCCAGCAAAGAGAGAGATGGGTGGACACTACGATGCATCACAGCGCTGGAAACACTTCAATGAAATCCAGCTTTGAGAGACCCAAGACAGACAAGCAGAATAGAGCTAGTCAAAGTCAAATGTGTATACTCAGAGTAAAGTAAATATGATGTGTTAGTAACCCATTTATGACAGCATTTCAAACTCACTAAAATTCATTGTTTAGCATTCTCTAATAGCATATCTTCTATGACTTAAACATCTTTGGACTTGACATACCTGCTCTAGGTCATTTATGTAGAGATGTTATTATTTCTATTGTTGAAATTTTAATGACTAGTAGAACTAGCAATGTTTTAAAATCATATTATATTGAAACTTATTTGTGTTGAAAGATTTAATATTCTCTTGCCATAATACACACAATATCTTAAAAGTAAATGACACTAAATATCAACAAATGCTAGTGAATTAAATACTAGTTTAGGGCTGGAGCTTTTAAGGCACTTGCATACAAAGTCTCACAAACTGAGATCAATTTTCCAGTACCCACATAAAACCAAATGCACAAGGTGGCACATGTGTTCGGAGTTTGTTTGCATTGGTTGGAGACCTGGGTGTGCCTATTCTCTGCCCCCCTAACCTGGTCTCTCTCCCTCCCTCTCTTTTTCTCTCTGTCTGCTTGCAAGTAAATAAATACAAATATAAAAAAAACCTGAAGGCTATTTTAAATTCAAGTATCCAAGTATGTAATTCCATAGCATTTAGTTAAGGACATTTATATTTCAATGTAAAAGAATGTTTTATTTTAATACTACAGTTATCTTCACAAAGGCTGTATAATATTAATTTTCAGGAAAAATGATTTTAAAACAAATAGTCAAAGTTGGATTTATTTGACTATTTGTAATAAGGTAGTTCAAAAGGAAATTTTGAAACCTGTCAATAATTATGTTAGAAACTTGGATTTTAATATGAGCCATTAATTAATTTACCTATACATCAAAAACTTGCCTAATCTTTGCTAAGAAATGAAAAGATCCATTGTTTCAGTTGTAAGTGAAAGATTAGCAGATATCTTAGCTGTCAGAATTACTACACCACAGAGTTCCTGGTCCATGATTTCTCTGTTATTATGTTATTTTTATATCATTAGTATTGTATTTTCAGTTGTTTAAATACAATTTGGATATGGAAAATAACAAATATCTCAAATTATTATCTAGGGATACTTCATATAAATGCTTTATAGAAGCATTCTGTTTACTTATGTATATTAGCTTTCTGTTGCATAGATTTATGCAAATTTATATATGTCCATTTGAATATAATACATGCAGATGCAATTTTAAATTGATATGTTTTTATGTATGTTAGGTCAGTTGTGAAGTTGAGGAGAAATGACATATTGGAGAGAAGAGATTAGAGCTTCACATAGTTGGAATTATGTATACTTAGCCATTTCATATTCATGACAGTAATTGACTACTTTTTTCTTTAAATTGCCTTTTTAGATAAGTAAAGTTCACGTAACTACAGTAATTGAACCTCAAATAGTTTAGGAAACTTGCCCCATCATAGCAACTAAGGGAGCAGAACAAACTTTCAAACACAGACCTGGGTGAAATCTCTTATTCCAGGACATCAATGGTGTGCATCCTATTTTACTTATTAGAGTTGATTAAGTAATTTGCATACAGTTAAAGTTTCATGAACTAATTCAGGCTTCATCAGTGAAGTCAGTTCAGTTTGGGACAATCCTTGTATAATCCCTTAATGTTGATACTTTCAAAAATTTACTAGGTGTAGATTCCCTGGGACTTCCTCAAAAAATAAACATTTGTTATTATATGAATATTCTCCTTTGAATCAAGTAGTCACTAGGAGTAAAATTATGAAGAAAATACAATGATAGGGGACATAATGGAGCTTAAAACATAGTCACTGAAAGTGGCTCTGATGTCTTCACATCCACTTTCCTGTGCAATCAATGCCTGAATGAGTAAAAACCAACTTTATGCTGTGAACTGACATACTTAGGAGTCTCTACATTGCTCAAACTGTTATGTTAAGAGGATGAAATGTGTTCTATTAACAATTACATCATGCAAACAGGGTGATTGAGAAAAATCCCAGGAAAACTGATCACACTGTTAGTGAGGGCAACTAGAGTCACATATATTTAATTTGGTACATTATTGGGTACCATCAATTTGTATTCAAAACCACCAAAGTAGTAAACTTACTAGATTTTTTTAAAACACAGAAGTAGTAAATCAAATAACAAACATTCAAGATCTAGTTTTATTAGAAAAAGATACACAGTGAAAATGACAGATTTGTTTTAAAGTATCACTGTAGTCTGCTAAAGGAGGAATGTGCTAGAACTATACAAATCAAATAAAAGCAAGCATTTATGCTTGCTAATATCACCCCAGCCCATTCACTCACCTGCTATGGAATATGAGGAACTTTTGTGTGTTTGACAGATATTTTGTCATGTAAGCATTGGAATATATATAAACGAAAAAATACCATGTAGCTTGAAAATGACAAAGTTGAGATTTAAAATATAGTCTTTTGTTTCTCTGAAGTCTATGCTGTTTATTGGAATGCCTGACAGAAAGAATCTTGAGATCTTATGGGAGAGATTCATATGCATAATAAATTACCCTTCATGTGATTAAATGGGGAATCTGATATAATTAAAATCATACAAGAGGCTGAAAAATGGCTCAGTGGTTAAGGCACTTGGATTCAAAGCCTAACGACCAGGGTTTGATTTCCCAGTACCCACATAAAGTCAGGTGTACAAGGTGCTACATGTATCTGGAGTTTATTTTCAGTGGCTAGAGGCCTTGGTGTGCCCATTCTGTCTCTTATTCCATCCCTTTCTCCCTCCCTCCCTCTTCTTCTCTTTCTCTGTCTGACTCTTTCTCTCTCAAATAAACTAAACAAATATTTTTTAAGCAGAAAATATACTTCTTTTGTGGGGTATCATAATATAAAAACTCAGTTCGTTCCTTTCTTGAGTTTATGTGGTCTTAGGCAAGCCCTTGGTTTTCTCTGGATTCATTTTTCTTATCTATATGATGCTACTGCACCAAATGAATTTGTATTGAACCCATTTTTTTTTTTTTTTACTGAAAGCCCCAGTCTTAGTCTTGTATGAAGTATGTAATGCTAATTGTATCGCAATAGTTGTGACTCCTTCATAATGATTTTAGGAGTTTCGGTGGATAAAATAAACTGCGGGGAACATGCATTTTCGAGTGTGTGCAGGTGCATGTGTGTGTGTGTGGCTGGGTGGGGGTGCACTGTTGAATGTATGCAGTGGTCAGAAAGGACAAACTTGTGTATCTTTCTTTAGGCACCATCCACTTTTTAAAATAAATAATTTTATTTATTTATTTGTGAGAAGAGAGAAATAGAAACAGAAAATGGGAATGTGGGCATAGCAGGGCTTCTTGCCACTGCAAATGAACTCCAGACACATGTACCACTTTGGGCATCTGACTTGTTGTGGTTACTGGGGAATTGAACCTATCCTAGTAGACTTTGCAAGCATTTAACAATTGGGAAATATCCCCAGCAGCCACAACTTCTTTTTGAGACAGGGCCTTTACACTGACCTGGAATATGCCAAGTAGTCTACACTGGTCAGCAAGCCTGAGAGAGCCACCTGCCTTTGCCGGCCCAGCTCTGGGATAGCTAGTGCAGAGCACTGCAGTTTGCTTTTGATTTATTTTTTAAAAATCTATTTATTGACAACTTCCATAAATATAAACAATATACCAAGATCATAATCCCCTTTTTCCACTGTCCTTTTCCCTCTCCGAAATCCCTCATTTACTGAATCATTTGCTGTTCAAAGCATAGGTTTGGGGTATCAAATTCAAGTCCTCATGCTTATAAGAAAAATATTTTATTGACTGATCTATATCCCCAGTTTCATCTTTTTTTATTGAAGCATTATGGACATTCTAACCTGAAGTGTACTATTTTTTGTGTATTAGTATTTGCTATATATAACTGGTACACCATAGATTAATAGTCATAAACATCCAATGCGAAAGATATGATGGATTTACCATATAGACAATGTAATAAAATCTCACAAATTACTTTCCTAAGATCATGTATCTGAAAACAAAGTCAGGAATTAAATCTGGATTATGTTAATCCAAGATCTCTATTTTGTATTCATTTATTTGTTCATCAAACAAATATTTGTTGAATGATAATTTATACCAGATATTGTGCTTAGAAAATAAATTGGGTCTCTACCCATATGGAACTTATAGTTGATTAGGGAAATCATACACAAAATAAGTAAGTAGAATAAAGATAGCAACAAAGAAATCTTATCACTTATCATAATAAAAAGAAAACTCAGTTCAGTCCTGTCTTAAGTTTATGTGGTCTTAGGCAAGTACTTGGTTTCCTTTGGATTCATTTTCCTTATCTATATAATGTTACTTCACTAAATGAATTTGTATTGAACCAATTCACTTATCACATTTGTGAAGAAAAATGACAAGACCCAATAAGAATAAGATCTAGGACAGTTCAAACTGATTGGTCAAGAAATGTTCCTCGGAGGAAATAGATTTTGGTTTCATGGAAGACTTAAGTTGGTATATAAAGAACCTGTCTTAGCAAAAAGTGGCATTTTGATAGAAGAAATAGCTCAGGACTCTGGATGAAGAGCTGGAACTCAGCTAGGGGAAGCGCAGCTAAAGTTGAAATCAGATCAAGAAATCTAGATCTATAAGGTCTCCTTAAAGGAGTTTTGAACAAGGGAGTGAATATCAAACATAATGATATGACCAACTAAGGTCACATAAAAGAGTGCAGCAAGTTAAATTGAATCAACAGTCAATGTTGAAGACAAGGAATGCAGAGTACCATGAATGTGATGCCTGGCTTATGCCTCTCTGAGGAAGAAGGGAGACAGTGAAAACTTTTAAAAGAAAAAAAAAAAAAAACAGGTAAATTCCAAATTTGGGGATGAGGATTGGGTGGGCATTAGGGGATAGAAGGTGAATAAAGTTAACAGGAAAAATTCAAAGAACTAAGATACTCTTGAATGCAAATACCTCTTCAAGTGTATTTTCAGGGCATTTTTTTCCAGTAGTATTATTATGCTAGTAGGACAATCTAAGCGTGGTATGTAATGAGGTAGTTTCAGAAGTTCAGTTATAAGATGATGAAAACTGAGCCTAGGATTTCAATATCCTGAGTTACAGATGATGGACTGATCTATGTTTCATGACATTCATTATGGATGGTTTTGTGATACAATTTCACAGAACCTTGCACTGAAAACTTGTGGATTTCTTTGGCCTGCCATAAACTAGGTGAGCCTCATTGTCCTTCAGAAATGAGATAAAATCTGAGCCAAAGAACTTATTTCTTGGATATTTTCACTTCCGCTATAGCAGCACCATTATAGCCTTGTGATAGTGTCAGTTAATTTTAGCAAAACTCTATGCTAGCCCATTCAAATGCATTAGGCCAATGATAGAGTTTAGGAAATGCAATTATATTTATATCAGCATCCACTCTCCTACCTGTGCAATGGCAGGGAATCTAATTGATATGTGAAAATGCTATGGAGAAGATGAGTGCAGGAGAGAGTAAGGGGAAGAGGAGGCAGGAGCAGACATAATTCAAGGTAGCAATTCACTGGATGACATTCTTTGCTCCCTACAACTTAAGAGCCAGAAATCACCATTTTCGCCTGTGTGATAGATTATTATTTTGCACAGGTGGGGTTTAGCTTTTTCCTTCTTGTCTCATCATCTTTGCAAATCTGCTTGCCTCATAGCAGGGTTCTGAGGGTTAATCATTTATTTAGTGTGTAGGAAAGTACTTGAGGCATCTCAGAAGAAATATTTTATATAGAATATAAACAACATGACAATAACAAGCTGGTGAATGTAGTTCCTGTGTATCCCTCAGCTCATGTCCTGCCTGACTCTTACCAGTTTAGTTCTTCACCCAGGGGTGGGCTCAGTGAGAGACAGGAGCAAGACACAGACATTATTTCTGGTTCACAGATGGAGTACGACAGACAATTTTGATTTGAACATAGGAAAATGAAAAGAAATGGAAGATAATCTAAAGAATGGATTTTGTTGTTGTTGTTATTGTTTCTTTCTCGAGACAAGATCTTGCTATGTAGCCCCGTGTGGCCTGACACTTGTTATGCAGACCGGGGTGGCCTTTATTTAACTGGCATCACAAGTCCTGGGACTACAGGTGTGTGTTAGCTAGAGTGGAATTTTAAACTGTTATTACTCAAGGGCTTTTCTAGGACTTCATAGGGATTGCCTGGTCACCAGAAGATCTATTTCTCCTTTGTGAGTTCTGTCCCACGCCTACTTTACTTTTGGAATGTTCACTAATGACCTTCTGGATATCCCCAAAAGATAAAGTATAACTCCCCCACCATGGACATAAAATAAACACCAATATGTACTTAACAAATACAGATCTATAAATAAAGACACCTTCAGTCTGTGTAGATCAATAATGCAGAGCTACTGGCCGAATTGTTCTGTTCCTCATTATGCGTACAGGGAACCCTGCTCCATAGCCTTCCATCATACAAAGTGGGTAAATCACCTTTGGAGACCAGTAAGATCTAAGCAGTGCAATATAGGGGTTTGAAAGTATCCCTACTTCACTGGTAACTGCTTTCTGATTCCTTCCAGATTCATAGTTTGGGATTACTTTGGACAATTCATAAGGCAGAGCAACTGGTACAAACCCAGAGTCATATACATGATAGCTTTCTCCTAGAGCTGCCTCTCTTAAACTGCAGTCAGAGAAGAATTCACGTTCTTAGAAGGGTTAGTACAGCTCGATGACTTCCTTCTTATCTCTATTTGAAGAGACCCAATTAGACAGTGGCTTTGTAATAGAAAGGAGGAATAAAGGAGGGAAGTAACTTTTGGAAGAGACATGGTCTGAGAAAGTAAAAATAAAGCTAAGCTGTCTTGAGTTCCTCTTGACATCATTAGGTCTTTACCTTGATGACAAGTAATTAGAGTTTGATCCAAAGACAGCATGAAGTAATTTGGCCTTGACCAGGCAGGGAAGAAGTTATGGTGTTAAGCTAGAGAGGGAAAGGTGAAGAATTTTTTTATTAGTTATGTACACAGTGTGTATACAGCCATGTTGGTACCATTGTTAGCCTCCTCTCTGTCTTCCCCCTCCACAGGGACCCTCCAGGTTGGGGAATGTGTGTCATGCATTGAGGGGTTAGCACAGGGGTGAAGTGTGAACATTTTAAGCCGATGCTAATAGAGTCTCTGGATCAAGGTTAACCCTTCTGAATAACCACACCACGTTATTCAGGTGCCACATTTGCACACACAACACAAACATAGTACTGTTCTATTTCTGTAACGGGCTTTTCTAAATTCTTAACGCTAGCCAAACATTTTAGTATTAGCCCTTTTATTTCCTGTTCTGCAGGAAAAGCGCAGAGTCTAACAGCCAGAGGAAGAGAGGACTGACCCATCTTCCCCAACTCCTAGAACTTGAACATTCTGTGCTGGGAGCAGCAAGCCAGCTGTCACTATCTCCCAGCTGACTGCTACTAGACAGGCTGTTGAGAGATAGGATCAGTGAACTGAGTGGCAGACCACAGCTGAGAACAGCTTTGCAGGAGGGCTTAAAGCCACTGAGAGCTAGAGAGGGCCAGTCCTAAGAGAATAGCTCCAGGGTAGAGACCCATTGTGCCTCAGAGGGCAGTTGAGCTGGAAGCCAGAGTTGAAGATGGGTCATTGTCAGCCCTCTATGTGATTTGAAGATAGAGGTGGGTATAGTAGTGAGTGAATCTTGGTTCCTTGTGTGCCCGGGCAGGTGGTGCTGTGCGTCTTCCAGGAGCCATTAGGAGAGTAGTACCTTCCCAGGACTTGTCTACAAAGAGTTCACTTTTCTGGCTCACAGTGTTTAGCAGAGGAGACTCCTCTCTCTCTCTCTCTCTCTCTCTCTCTCTCTCTCTCTCTCTCTCTCTCTCTCTCTCTCTCTCTCTCTCTCTCTCCCTCCCTCCCTCCCTCCCTCCCTCTCTTCCCTGAGCTTCCACGGAGGGGGAGCACAGAGATGTGTGACAGTACGTTTTTGAGATCTGTTGTCGGGATTTCCTTTGTCCATCCCATCTCATTGGGGTGGAACAGAAGGCTTTGCCTAAGCCTAGAACTCTATTTGGCCTTCGTCCACCACTTCTCTCTTTTCTCATGTGTATCCCAGCCACTCACAAAAATCACTGGATAAGATTCCCTCCTGGGAGCCAAAATTATTGATTATGCCCTCCCTCTCAGAGAAAAAGCAGTTCTCCATTCAATAGATTAAGTAAATGTATGTTTGGGGTGAGAAAAGGTGTAAAATTTGTCAGTGGGAGAACTCAATAATCCAAATATTAGCAGGCCTCATGTCCTCTTAATAGCCTTATGTTCAATATTCCTTATTCCAGAAAAAAAAAACAAACTTTCATTTCCCTTGATGAGAAATCTCCATGTATAAGGAATATAGATGCCACGCCCGAGGCAAAGACCACAAGGTTCTATAGTATAAGTAGTTTGTAGTTGTATGAAATAAACTGCTTAATTCCCAATCTTTAAAAATATGGTTTTCTAATAGTGTTGTTAACCTTTTGCCACCAAAGATGCTTGCTCATGTATTCCCTTTATCATTTAAAGGAATGTATTGGTGGATAGATAATTATAGTATTTCAGCACAAGTAATCTACTTTTTCATTCATGTGAATTCCAATATAATACCAGGAGTAGAGTTTTCCAGGAAAATTAGATCAAAACTTCATTTAGGGATAAGAGGTAAGGATTTTATTTAGTTTTTGTACGTTCCCTTTTTGTACAGACCAATTTTCATGAGTGCATATGTAAGAAAAACTCTGAGGGTAATTCTAATCACATTGATCACAAACTTGTATTCATTTGTGCTGTGTGGTTTGAGCCATTATGAAAGAATAAATGTATTGCTAATGAAACCCTGGTGTTTGCATGGCATAGTGCAGTCACTGATGTGCTTTTATAGATCCTCTTCAGTAGATGGAGCATGTAAGTCCAAGAGCTACAGGCAGACCCATTTTACAGCTGAGGATCATGAAGTACAGAGATGTAAGGTTTGGCAGACCCAATAAAAGACTCAAATTAATTTCAGCATCATTCCAGTGTCTTTTCTTCTTCCTTTCCCTTTATTTTGCCAGCCAGTGACACTATTTAAAATAAAACTTATTTTTGTCATCATTGGCGAGTAAAAGGATGTATTACATCTCTGACCTTCTCATTCTGCCTTTGACTCATTCCCAGTTTGGGCTCTTCCACCCCGCCCCTCCCCCATCTCTCTTCTCTCTCAGTAGCATGATGCTAATCAATTAGGACTTCAGCTGCTGTCACTATTTTCCCCCAGTGAGGCCTCAACATCCTGACCACAAATCCGAAACTAAGTTTAGAGAACAATGCTAAACAGTAGATTTTTTTTTTTTTCTACCAGCACTAATAGATATTCCTGGACAATTCCTTCCATTATTTTGTTTTGTTTTGTTTTGTTTTTGTTGTTGCTGCACAGTGTATGTGGTTCATAAATAATGTCAGAAGAGGGCCTTCATTCCTTTTGTAAGGTGGTCATTTAATGTAAGTAAATCCACATTAAATATTGAAGATCAGAAAAAAGCAGCCTCTTCAAGGAGGTCACATTTAAGTGAAGTTTAAAAAAAAAATAGAAAAAAAAAAACAAAAACAATGTGTGGGGAGAGGGCCAGCCTGGTGCTGGATGGCACAGAGTTAATGGCTCATGGAGAGCACATACATGTTTTTTAAAGATGTTTTATTGCTTACAAAAGGAAATAGTCTTGAGAGACTGGATATATAAACTGGCTCCAGCCAGCTGCGGCTGTAGGATGAGGAAGGATCCTGTTCAATTAGCATTGTAAAATAAAATACTTCGTGAAGGAAATAAACATGATGCAAGCGAAGATTCATGCTTTCAAATATACACAAGGTTTGAATTTTTAATTAGGGCTGCTAATTACAGTCATCAGAAAGCAGGACAGAATAGATTTCACCTTACATTTAGCAGACAAGCCTTCAACCCCAGTGTATTTTTCAATTTCATTAATATTTTATGAAAATGGCCCTTGCAGCTTCAGCCTATTCCAGTCTCCTACAAAACTGCCCCGCATTATGGATGCCAATGCCTTTAAGCCATGTACATTAGTGTGATGACAAAATGCAAAACAGCATCTTGTCAACCATTGCATCAATTGATTCTATTAGATAGTGTAAAAACAGTTGGGTGTGAGTTATAATCTCAGTGACACTAATGATGAGGCAAGACACTGGCTGAGAACAGCTATTAGCTATAAGCCAGAAATTAATGATTCTAATATTTTTTGAACAAATTAACCTTAATGAACTGGTCTTGCAAATACTTTATTATCTATGTATAAGCAGTTAGTGAAACAACAGTGTTACACACACACACGTGGTAAACATGTATGAAGATCGGTATTAAAGAAAGACAAAGTCTATTATAGGTATTTCATATGTTTTTTTCCCACATCTTATGCCCATATTTACCTCAGATATAATATAGCTACAACTAATCACTTTCCTGATCATGATGTAATTAGTGATTTCATATCTGATAAAATTGTCTATAACATGGTAGAAGTATAAATTAAACATTCCCCCAAAGTTAGAGAGCAATGGTCAGAAATAAAATTTGTATATTTCCCATCCAGGGGGCTTTCCTAAAAGTCTTCCAGTAGATTCAATGAATGCAGAAGGGGAACTATTTAGAAAGAGGAAGAGGATTTGTGGGAGGAAAAAGAGGGGACAGAAAAATGTAATAAGGAGAGTGGCCTAATCAAGGTAAATGTACACATGTATGAAGTTGTCATAATGAAAACCATTATTTTGTACAATTGAAATGCTAATAAAATAGAGGTCAAAAATGAAAAAAATATAATCACCTTTTTCCTTATTGTGAATATTACTACTTCTCCACACTTGTTCATTAATTTTGTCAGGGTTATAATTTACTAAGTAGCATTTTCATAAAATAACTTATGCTTGTAGAACTCCTTAGAAAGTAGCATAATTTACCCTCCATTACTACTTTGGCAAACTTTAGCATAGTGATTCTAAACTTCCAATTGATGGGACAATATTGGAAAGTCAAATAATAACACAGCAAATTTAATAATCCCTTCACAAGAGAAAATGCTACATAGTAGGATTTGCCATTCCTTATAATTCTTAGGGTGACATAGCCAATGAAATGGTATTCAACCATAATATAATATACTTGACAGATAATTAAAGTGGAATATGCCACCCATAAGTTTGCTACCAAATTCAATTGTATCTTATCAGTGGTTTTGCCCAGGTCAATTTCTGTGGTCTTCCCCCACATAATATTGTACAGTTTTCCCTTGTGTAAAATTCTGTTCTCAAATAACCACACCTTTCATCATAAAGGACCTCCATTTCCTTTTCCTTATCAGTGTTTAATAAACGCTCACATCTGTAGTGCCAAGTGCTAGAAACCCATTCACAAACCCACAATGGCTAATGTAAAAAGAAGAGAACACAACAGTAAGGCACTTGCCAAGAACGGTTTGTTGGCTTAACTTTGACTTGCTCTCCTGCGAAGGAGGAAAACAGAATTTTCAATGTGAACTGTCAGCCCTCGTTATGACGGCAGCTCACTAGCGAGGGATCCAGAGCAGCCTTCCATTGGCACAGAGAAGCAAAGAAACCTTCCAAACAGAATTCTTTCAAGCTTCTTCTACAACTGCACTTAAATAATTTACTTTTTTTTTATTTTTTTTTCTCAGACTATTCTTTTTAAAGTTGGCTGACATGTGCATTGACAAACAGGCTTTGCTGCACAAGATAACTTGTATATAGTGAAAGAAAAAAAAATCAAAAAAAATTCTCCCAACTCTGTGAATAAGAGAACTACTCTCCTTATTTTGAGAAAGTACATTTAGCCTGTACAATCTCAACCAAGGAGAGACTAAATATAAATCAATTTAAGTAAAATAGCTGCTCCTGTAAGAAATGTCATTTACTAATTCAAAAACCAAGCCACTGACTAGGCACCTTATTCAGTAAATTCTAACTGGCCATAGAGCTGTTAGAGTTAGGCAGAAAGACCTTAAATCGGTTTATCATAGCATAATACACTAACTAATTTAATCTGTGAAAGCTTAATTTTCAAATTCATCCTTTTAAACTTCTGACAGTTACTGGAGAGTGTATTGGATGAAAAACTGATGTGGAAATAATGACTTAAGTAGAGGTACTGCTTTTCTAGATCCTTGACTTTACTCTTCAGAATTTATGGTGATGGTTAGTGACTAAAATAGAAAAGTGGAAAAGCAACAATGCTATTTAGGTCATTCATATATATTTACATTATAAATGGAGGATTGACCTTTGCTAGCTAAATGTCTTTATACCAATCTACAAAGATGATATCCTGTTTATTCTTCTGTAAAGTGATCACAATCAACTTCCTTACAGAGAACAATTATTTTTGAATGAATTAAAATATGGCTGGGGTGAGGAGATAACTCAGGGGATGAAGTGCTTGCCACACAAGCATGTTTGGATCCCCAGGACCATGTAAAGCCATAAAGATGGGTGAAGTAGTGTAAGGGTCTATAATCCTAGTGTGCTTTCAGTGAGCTAAGAGGTGGAGATGGGAGGATCCTTGGGAAGTTTTCTGGGATAGATACACTGGTAAACAAGGGGAGACTCTTACTACAAAAAGAAAAAAAGGCAAGGACTGACAGCTGAAGTTGTCCTCTGATCACATACATGCTGTGGCAAAAATGCACCACACACACACACACACACACACACACACACACACACACACACACGTTAAGTAGTGTTTTCTGGATCATAATAAAGTCTTCTTTCAATAAACAATTATTTCTTCCTCTCTTGCCTTATTGTATTTTTATGCAGTGCCTTTTAAAGAGGCTCATACAATCCTACCAAGTATGTAACTTTCTGTTATTTAGAACATATTTTGTAAGATAACAAATTATTAAAGATGTCAATTTTATCCTTCATATTGAACTTTTTTGCCTGTAAATCTTCAATGTTATGTCCATCTGTATGAAAAACAAAGCAAACTATTTTTTGCATATTTTTAATATTCATTAATTCACTAATTTACTCATTCATTTATTTTTTTATGCATTCACTTTCTTTAACAATTAATCATTATTGCTTTGCTCTTTTTTATGCTGGCATGTCTCTAAAAACTTGAAGTATGGACAAGATAAATTGAAATGTATTATAACTGAAAAATAAATGTCGAAATTGCCATGAATATACAATTTTGAATTGTTTATTTGTTAAAATCTTTGATTTATTGTGTTAAATAAAATATATTACTAAGCCGGGCATAGTGGCGCATGCCTTTAATCCCAGCACTTGGAAGGTAGAGGTAGGAGGATTGCTGTGAGTTCGAGGCCACCCCGTCACTACAAAGTTAATTCCAAGTCAGCCTGAGCCAGAGTGAGACCCTAACTCGAAAAACTAATATATATATACATATATGTATATATACATATATATATTAGTATATATATATGTATAATATATATATATATATATATATATATGACTAAATTTAATTTTAACATGATATATGTGACACATTTTATTTTCTGTTGGATACTGCTGGACTGCAGAGAGGTAAACATTATGGTAAACTCTAGAGTTTCAAAGGTGAAAATTGTAATGATTTTGCTAGGGTTCAAGGAACATAGTTAATTACTAACATAACAATCCTGGAGTAATATTCCCACTATCTTATTTCCCAGTGGTTTTACATCCAAAGCTAGGCGCCTTTTAAAAACTGCCCTTGGACTGAGAGATGACTTAGTGGTGAAGGTGCTCGCCTGCAGAGCCAGACACCTGGGTGCAGTTCCCTAGTACCCACAGGAAACCAGATACATACGATGGTGCTTGTGTCTGGAGTTTCTTTGCAGTGGTTAGAGGTGGTGAGGCACACATTTTTCTCTCTATCTTCCTCTCTCTCTTCCCCTCTCTCTCTTCCTCTGTCTCTCTCTCATTCTCAAATAATATATAAATATATATATAAATAAATATTGCCCTATCTGTTGAGTCAGTACTCCCATGTAAAAGTCATTTAATACCTACAATGCTCTACAAGCTTGCTGTTGTCATCATATTACCCAGTACTAAGTTTGCATCTCTTATATGCTAAGGAAGAACGTCCTGCTTGGCAACTCTTACATTCAGGAAGACTTGGTCACATTTGGGCAGGTCCCTGAAGCCAATTTCACAGCAATGGCTTCAGTCTCATGCAGTCCCCATAGCACTTTGTTTAGGGCCATTAACAAGGTCTTTTCTAGATAGAGAAACACTCAGTTGTCTGGGCTGGAGTTTTCATCTGTAGCTACAATTTTCACTCTGTCCACCATTAATGATCTGTCCTATGTAGCATGCAGTGCAGTGTGAAATCCTCAGAAAAGATGCATCAGATCAAATGGTCTTACTCCATGAAAGAGAATGTGCCTCCCTCCTATTCTATCATGGCATTGCCCAGTAATATTTTTCTGGAGCTGTGAACAGTGATTTGGTCTATCAACAGACAGCTTTATCCATACTATGGCAAGGTGCTCTCTTGGTCCCTATAACACAATACTGCCTTGTTACAAGCAATTCTCTCTGTTTGTCACTTTGCCTTCAGAATAATATACTAAAGTCATTCATTTCTAATATTAAATAGAAGAAAATAATATGAAGCCCAGATTTCATACTTCCTTCCTTAGTTCTTGCAATAATGTACTAGTTACTCTGGGTCATTTCTTTATAGTAGACTCAATGTCTTTGAAGGAATTATATCACAAATACATAGAATGGGATTTCATTGCTTAAGGTGCTTTTTAAAGCAAAATATTTGCATTTAGTTTTTTTCTTTAAAATACAAAGTGTAAAATATAAACTAAGCCTAATACTTTAGTTAAGACATTCAAATGTCCTTTGAAGTAGCTTTGATATTTCATTGAGAATTCCACCTATATGACAATTACTTTAGGAACATTGATTGTCTTGGAATTCTATAGTCATCTACCACCAAATCAAAGTCAATTTCAGATTGATTATCACTTTGATCAACTTAAAAAAGAAAAAAAAACAATATAAGGATTTATGTATGTATGCATATGTGTGTATACCATTGGGTATACCACCATAATATTTAGATCATTAATAGAAGCAAAAATTCTATTTTAATTATAACCATATAAAAACTTAATTAGAAATAAGTTAGTCAATTACATGAATCCACAAGCACTTAATCCTGTAGTATTTATCATGTACATTAAGAATGTATCACTAATATTTTCTACTGTTAATACATGGTTAATTAATGATTAAACAGTATTTTACTGCTCACTCATTAATGATTGATTACAGTTGCTTAAACAGTTTCTCAGATGTGAGTGCCTTAAATAGACTTCTTAAGAGTGCTTTCCAGGTTTGCTTTCTACTGAATGGTTACCACATTTTGCATTGTATTTAACATCTTTTGTTGTTGTTGCTGTTGTTATTTTGAGGTAGGGTCCCACTCTAGCCCAGGCTGAACTGGAATTTACTATGTAGTCTCAGGATGGCCTTGAACTCACAGTGATCCTCCTACCTCTGCCTCCCGAGTGCTGAGGTTAAAGGCATGTGCCACCACACCTGGCACATCTTTTTTTTTTTTAAACTACACATATCAAATATCTTGATCATCTCATAAGAGGCAATCCATTGACATGAACAAATATGAGAATGACCTAGAGTTGAATCTGAGAAGAACTCTTTTCCTACTGAAAAGATCTTATCCTATTGGTTCATCTTGGCTTTATTTCCAGGGGAAAGATTTACCTAAACTATGAGGGAGAGAAGAGGCTATGTGGAATAATAAACCTAACTAACTCAGCTGAATGCATCTGAAAGTGTGCTCTTTATTTTAACACCTAGCTTCCCTCTGTCTCATTCTAATTCTCCTTGATACTAACATACTCTGTATGTTTACTTAGATTAGTGACTTCTCTTAGGGGCCATAATGGAACTGCTGCATCCCTTCCTTGGTCACATAGCCCAAGACAGGAAAAACTGTGTATTTTTAATCATTTCAGGGTTAAATGAGGGATCACAGACCTCTCACTATGAAGCTCATTTGGAGATGGTCTTTCCCATAAAGGTAATAAAGACGGAGCTTGAACTTGCTGGGGGCTGTTTCTTGTCGCACATAAGCTTGCTTGTTATTGTTTCTGGATTTGACAAGAGTTTCTTAGAATGTGACTATACCTTCTGATATGTGTCTGAGAGTCAGATTGAGGTGTTTTACTCCATTTTGGAAAACAGCATGGAAATAGCTTCTGGGGTATGACATTACAATCGAAGTGCTTGTCTTTATGTATCTATTTGTGTCTATCAGGGGAGTCTGTGGCTGCTAGGAGAATGTGTTTCCCTGGCTTAGAAATGACAATAATGCTTGGGATATGACTTTTCCTTTAGAAAAAAAACGTGACAGACACTATGGAAAAGACGAGCCTACTAAAATTAACTATGATCTTTTCTCTCTACCTTACTTTTAAAAGTAGAGTTTTAAACTATACAGTATCAGAGGGAACATGTTTGCTTTGTACCTACAAAGGAGAGACAGAGAAATCTAATTCTTACCACAAGAGTGTTAGTACAGATAAACCTTATCTGATGGAAATGACTATATTCCTGTATTAGGAAACAATTTTGCAATCAACTTCCAAGTATCTGTAATTTCATTCATTCAGTTTTAAAGCAGGATACCTTTAGGTCTCCAAGAGCAGAAAAATCAAAACAAACAAATGCCAGGTTTGAGTAGAGAAGCCAGTGAGTTTTGACGTTGTTCCTGTTCTCCGTGGAGAAAAAAGTGAGGTTAAATTGAAGATATTTCAGAATAAAGAAGGAATGACTTTGGTTAATATTCATTACTGCTGTTTATTAACTTCAATCCCAATATATAATTATAAACCATTGCTTGGCCAAGGGATAGAATTGTAGAATGTTTGTTGAAATTTAGATGCAGCAATTTGATTATGAATTATATGTGAGACAACAAAAATTTCTGAAAGTTTTAGAAAATATTAGTGATGAGTCATATTACCTTTCGAACTCAAATTATTTTATGAGCTTAGCATTTCAATATCAGCTTGATGCCATCCACTGCCAGCTGGAGCCAACACTTTTTAAAATTTATTTGCCTCCTGTTAAGGATCAGCTTCCCTTGAAGCAGGAATTAAATATTCAGAAACTTAAAAGAGTATGATAAAGGTGGGAAGGGGAGTCCAAATAAAGGCAAGGACAGTTTAAAAGTTTGGCAGATTTTATACAAACTTAAAAGGTATGGTAGTCTCCTTACTAACTTTTCAAGGTCAGTTTAGAGATTTTTATTTTGCTTCACTAGACCCTTACAGGAAACACCTGAACCACAAGACACTGGAGAGGGTAGGATCAAGACTGACCTAAATCTCCTACATCTTCCCTCCCTCCCTCTCCCCCTCTCCCCTCTATCTCTCTCCTCTCTAACTCTTGTATATTAGTTATCTTTTTCCTCAATTTCTTAGTGGACATTGACCTGTAACCCCCACTTCCAGCTTGGGCCTACCATCCACAATGAGCTTTTGATCAGAGAAACCTACAAGGTTTCCCAAAACAATGACAGATTTCTGTCAGAGTACTTGATGACCCGCCAAAGGCCAGTGATAAGACCCTATTGCTGAAGACTCCATACGCAGCTGACACGTAAAATGGAATGACATGGCTGGAAGCCAGGAGAGAGTCGGTCCCCAGACAGTCAGCGTGTCTAGTGCCAGAAGGCGCTACATAGGCGACTGGGGGAAATGACCAAGATCTGTCCAAGCAACACATTGTTTAACCTAATTAGCAACAAATAACCGGATGTGATGCCCACACAAGTGCAATAGTGGTATACATTTGTATGTTCAGATCACGTCTTGAGTTGTAGAAAGTGTCCTCCTTCACTCACATACTTGTTTACCACTCAGTAACTGCATTTACTTTTGAGTATCTGCTGTTAGACACACTCTGAGCTGAGTAATGACAGACAACTTGACAATGAAACAATCATACCTATTTAGCAATAATGCTTTATTCTGTCTATAGTTGGAATGAATAACAAAACAAAGCTTCAGTTTTATAAAAACAAAGTCAACAGCCAAAAGTCTTTTATCAGATTTTTTTCCTCTTATTAAGGAAATAATTTTCAATGAATAAGAATTACACATAGGCCCTTCATCCAGGGCAACATCTTGGAAGTTCATTTTGTATACACTTGGTGTTAGCCAAGAGAAAATCTTTGTGACTTAAAGAGATGAAACTTTATATGTTTCAAAAACAAAAATGAACTAAAATTCTGGGAACATAGGTTTTTGTTAGAGGTCAAGCCTCCATCTCTGTTGCCAAGTAACTTTCCTTCTTCTAATAGCTCTTGGTGAAACTATTCTGTGCTCTGGGAGTCTTGTTTAAGAACAAACTACCTCCATGGACTCATGGGCTGCCATCAGCCATAAGAAATAACAAGGTGTGGTCAAAAGGAAAAGGGCTAAGCCACTTACTTTCTATACTCGCTTTGCCTTTATTATGAGCAGCAGCAGTCCTAGCCTTTATAGCTATATTAGGTTAATTTAGAGCTAAATTATGATTGGAATTAGGTCGAGGTAAATTGAAAAGCCTCTTGAACCTGCAGCCCCTGGATTGGTGTTAAGTAATGTGTGGACCCTGTATAATATGAAAAGTTTTGAGTATATATGAAACTTTTGAAAAAAATTTATAACTTTCATTAGGATTTTGACAACTTTTATCTCCCACAATTTAAAAATAATTGCCCCCCCCCAAGGTATTTGACTGACAATACTACTGTATCAACATGTATTTCTTCTAATTCATTGCTTTTTATGCTCGGCCATCTAGACCATTGCTCCAAGACAAATATGTGCAAAATCTAGCCAAGACTTGTCTGAGGGAACTAGAAAACTGACTGTTAATTATTTTATGTTAAACATGTTTACATCTATATTCTTCTTTTGTCCTGATATGTAGACACGGCCAGAAAAAGTTACTACTGAGATATAAGAAAATAATTTTAGGTCATTTTTTTGGCATGTTGATAGGCTATATAATCTAATGATACTTTCGTTTTACACATGTAACTGGCATAACCTTTTAAATAAATTTCTAAAATCTTAAAGATAATGAATTTTGGAGAGAGGCAACTGATCATGAGTTTCCATCTTCAAGAAATGGAAAACAAATATTTGTATATCTCTCAACGATGTATAACTATAGATTATTTTCCTATTGGGATGTATTTTTGTACCTTACCCTTGTTCCTTTAAAAGATTGCACAGTAATTTTTTATTCTATCCCAAGGCACCATAATCACCATCCACCTTCTTTAGAAAGACAGCATGTGTCAGAAAATGGCAGGCTCTTAGGAGCTAAAGTTGAAGATAATAATCCTTGGCAGGTCTAACTACACTTTAAGAAAAAAATGAATTTTTTAATGAATACAAGATGTGGGAAAGTAAGGTATACTAAGATGCCATTTTAAGTACATAATTAATGACATAAATGAAAATTTTCACATAAGAACAAGGTATTAACTTTAATAATAGATTTTATACATAGACTAATTTATGGCCCCTAAAATTTATTGTAGTTAAAAGTTATGTAAACAAAACAACAATAAAAACTACACGCCTTCTTCAACCAATAAATTATCCCTCCTTGGACCAGATGTGATGGCATGAACTCCTCCTCGCTTTGAAATGTGTGATTATCTCTAAGTGTTCTAGTTAGAAAAGTAGAAAGAATATTTCTTCTAAGCTAAATTATGTCCCTAGGTAGTATGATGAAGACTACATCCAGCATACCCATTTAAAAAGTTTTTATCCAAGAATTCAGAGAGAGGAAAAGGCTCAAATCACTTGTAGGCACAATATTTCAATATGGGAAGCACAGATGGAACTTTTTATGGATTCGCAAATAGCATGGCGCACTGTACTTGAATGTGGGTCCGAGTGGCAGATCCCTTTTGCAGTTACAGT
Source organism: Jaculus jaculus (assembly GCF_020740685.1). Taxonomy (NCBI): domain Eukaryota; kingdom Metazoa; phylum Chordata; class Mammalia; order Rodentia; family Dipodidae; genus Jaculus; species Jaculus jaculus. Next base: position 32,045,943 of record NC_059104.1, read on the forward strand.
TTAGAGTAACACAGAGTTATTAATAATCAATGTGCTCATATGACCAGGAATGTTATCAGCTCATCCAGGATGAAATACAACAGCAAGCTTAAGCCAAGAATCATCTTATTTTTGTCCTTCTTACTATATGCATTGGCTAGGAACCCCATTGGCCCTTTTTTAGCTAGTAATGTCTAATGCAGGAAGACAGGAATAAGCAGAGTAGAAAGCACCTGTCAGCTCTATTTCCCACTCTCCTTGATTAGCATGAAACATTAATAGAGCTTTCAGAAATTCTGGCCTGAAATGGGCTTTGCCTCAGAACATGCCTGTCTTACTGCACAAAAGCCACTGTCATTAAAAAAAAAAGGGCAGATAACCAGAGAAGACTCGTTCTTGAAATTGATACTTTTTTCATACAATGACAAATTATTTTAATAATAGGAATCACACATTGCCATTTGTATAATGTTTCCCATAAAATCCCCCCATTAACTTTGCTCCTTTACTTGACTCATCCTTATTTAAAAAAAAAAAAGAATGACACACACAAAATGATACATCATGCTTTCTTATGAAGAATTGAAAATGAACATACAGTAATGGGTTAACATACATTTTAATAAAATGTTCATTGTTGTGCATTTCACTTTTCAATACTGAAAGCCAAGCATGTTCCAGGAACCCCAGGCAATGCCTGAGGATAAGACAAATCATGTAGTGGTAAACTATTTTCATCTACTTATTCATCTACTGAAAAAATATTCATAACTACTCCAGAAAATCAGATGTGCACCCAAAAATATTACACTTGGGCTTCATAGCCCTTGTCACATATTCTGTGTAGCTATATAGTAACATTAAAGCAAATACATTTGAGATTGCTGGAATTTTTCAACTGCTCATTTTCAGCGAAGGTGTCAGATTGATTTTGGTTTTATATATGACCACAAAAATCAAGTGTATAATGGGTTTCAACTAAGATAGCCATGGATCATGAAATACAGCCTTTGTAGACCCCACACTCACAATTTGTTGTTTCAGTTTTCAAGTCCAGAAACTTTTGATTGACTTGAGCACCTGTTATATTATGTAGTCAGTTAATTTACAAAGAAATCTGCATGCTATTGAACCTGTCCTTACAAGCAGCCTGTCAGCCAGCACACTTGCTGCTGCTGTATATGATTTCCTAAGAGGGCAAACACAGCAGAGAACTGCCCTAGGTAAAATGAGGTGTCTAGCATCATTTTATTAAAAAATAGCGTTTTGTGGAAAATCCTGCCAATTGTCCCATTCTGACTACTTGTCTGTAACGAGAGAGCTGAATGAAATGAGGGACAAATTAAGTGTTTGTGCAATTTTTTTCTGGTGATTTTCTAAATGTAGAATTCCCGCAGCATTTTGTAGGCAGATTCAATAAGTACCAATGATAAGAAACATCGAGAGAACATATTTCCTTTGCATTTATTTAAGAAAAGCTGTGATTTAAAATATTGCAAATATTTTTGTCTTATTAAGTAGGATCTTTAAGTCAGATCTCAGAGGGAGGCTGAGGCTAATAATGCTTTCAGAACAAGAACTAAATCAGGAAACAAAGCAGAGGCTCTGGGCACAGCAATGCCACCATTGTAAAAGCTGAATATTAGCGAAAGAAATTGTTCAGCAAGCACAGCGAACTGCCAGCTTAGTAGTAATAAAGCTCTAAAGATTGTCAAATACTCCCTAAATGTAGTTTCTGTCTTACAGTATTTTTTTCTTATCATAAATGTTTTGCTTTGTGATTTAACAAGTACGTAAAGAATGCACATCTGCTCTCCATGTATCTTTCAAAACAGCTCTATATTCCAGATAAATAAGATATGTCTCCAAAGCAAGCTGTACCCGTCATTGACACTGACAACTGAAATTGATGTTCAGAGCTGGGACCTGATGGAGGAACAATTCCAATGATAAGTCCTGATGAGCCTCTGTGGGACATTAGCTAATTTTCAGGAAAGCAAGTTAAGATTTTTCAACATAGTATTGAATCCTTACCAGGCACTCTTAAAAGAGGCAAACGTAGACCTCATGTATTTGAAATACTAACATGAAAAATTGCCGAGGGACTTCAAATTATTATTAAAGATGGGACTGTGAGTAGGTACATGTTAATCAATAGATCTATAGGAACATAATCCTTAATTCCAAAACTATTAATGTGAAGCAATAGAATAAAAGAAATAATGCATATTCACAGCCCATGCTGAATTTTCTAGTAAAAATGCGTTGCACTCTGCAAGCTTGTCAATCTTTAATAGAAACTCATCAATTATTTGTGGGCAGGAGATTGAAACGCCTAATAGCTCAAATATATTCTTCCATCTCATTGCATCAGTAGCTCTAAATTAATGCCTGTATTTCCTTCAAATTAAGATTTTCTTAAATAAAATGAATATATATGCTTCATTTTAGCATACAGGTAAATGAGTAAACATTTATTATTCTCCTGATGATTGAAAAATTGAAATAAGTCCTTTTAATTCAAGCAGTGAACATCTAACAAAAAAGAAAAAGAAAACTAACATTTGTGATCTTCAACATTGAAATTACCATGGCAATCTAGCTAAAGTAAAAAAATTTCATGAACTAAACATAGCTTAGGTGATGTTCAAAACTTACTTTGCTTCTCTCATATGACTGACATCATCTGGTAACCTGCCCTACACAACATATATATCAAAATAGTTGGAATGCAGAGTGTTCCCCATAAAACAAAGTCTACTTGTTCCTATCTAATTAAAAATGAAGCTTCTCTGACATTAATAGGCACTAACGCAAATTTATAGGCAGACACAGAACATTTCAGTCAAAAAAGTTAGCCTACAACTTGAGAGAAGGCAGGTTTTGCCAATCACATGCCAAGAATCTACCCTCCCTGACCCCAGTCATCTCTCAGAGAGCGGATACTGGCATTCTTTGCACATCAGAAATACGCCAGCAGAGACCATTCATGAGGGAAATAGGAAAGCAAGTCACATTTGAGCAGACAGCAAATGCTCCCAAACCTTGACCCACTACATGCAACAGTAAGTGAGCCGCGACCCAGCACCCAGCGACGTGAGAATGGACAGGCAACTTCAGCGCTCCCACCTAGTCCCTGTCCTGCTGCAGGATACCCCCTTCCCTGCACGCAGCAGGTTTTTAAACATTATCATTTGCATTATCATTACAAGCTAGTACCCACACAACAGCACAGAACAGATGACACACTTACTGTAATGTCCCATGAAGCAAAGTTCCCATCTAGAGAGAGGCATTGTTTGCATTAGTCCACTCCCTGAAAAAGGGTTAACCATTATGAAGAAACATTATGCCAGACATTAGCAGACAGCCTACTTAGAGATTACATTTTTCCATACATGATAAATCCCGGGTAAACCTGTTTTTCTTTTTAAACACCTTGCAGAGTGAAGCCTAGCACTGCATCTAGTTGCCAAAGCACAATCAATATGGAAGGAGCGGTATTTTATGATTGGAGAAGTTGTTGTGTTTTTGGTGGTGAAATTCATTATTTAGTATCTGAACCCTCAGCATTTCAGTATCATTTATTCATAAAGTCCCTTTTTGCCAGGAGGAAATGGATACAGCTGTAGAGAGAGAGAGAGAGAGAGAGAGAGAGAGAGAGGAGAGAGAGAGAGAGAGAGAAAGTGCATGAGAGAAAGGGAGAGGGAGAGGGAGGGAGACGGATTGATGATATTGATCAGGTACCATCTTGAAACAAAAGCTAGGTGCTCTATTTTAGTTGACAACTGTGACACATAAAAAACAAGCAAGAGAGGGGGAAGGCTAGGGCCTTGAACATCACAGGCTTTAAAAAACGTTTGAAGAAACCATTATGACAAGCGGGTCTAGGGAAGCTGCTGCAAAAATGTATTCAGAAGAGTCATTAAAAAATGATGCTTTGTTTGCCTTGTGAATATGAGGTTTCCAGCTCGCTGCAGAGCTGGATCCTACAGAGGAAATGAGGACTCTGCACACTTCTGTTACCTTGCTTTCTTTCATGGGGGTGGGGGGGGGGCAGAAGGATGTTGGAGGCTGGGGAGGGGTTATGGAGAGAAGATCCAGCACTTTCTTTCCCTCAAGTCTAAACATATTTCTCTGGCTCATGAGTCCCTAGATTTTCCTTATGACCAATGGTTCTCAAAAAAGTTGACCATGTTGATATCAGAATTTCTTATTTCTCATAAAATAGTTGAATAATTTAAATGCCTTCGAAGGAGTGAACTAACAACACGGCTTCCTAGTACATTTTTTAGTGTATTATCGGAGCAGCATGCAGCTGCTGGCACCAGATCACAGTGTTTTTCTCCCAGCCAATCATCTACATGAATGGATGCCATGGGGGCTTGTGGAAATTAGGCAGAGATTCATTATGTGTTCCATCTGACAAGAAGCTCAGAGATCTGACTGGATGCTAAACTCTAGGAGGGCATGTTCTTCTGCAAGTTTATGAGTCTCTCTTTCCAGACTGGTGTGTGTATTTTGAAAAAGAGAATGACCTAGAAGCCCTTTGAGCTTGCACTAGGAGTGAGGTGAGTAAAAAGGAGGAAAGTGATCATGGTTTTATTTTCCATCCACCTCTTGAGCTTTTTATTTTATTTTATTTTCTTAAATGGGCTTTTGCCTGAATTAAACTATCATATACCCAGGTCTATTATGTAAATTGTTTTTTTCTGGGAAGAAGAGTTTCTTAACTTTTCTGAATCTCAGTTCTTCAGCTCTACACAGAATTAATTCCATAAGATTTGTTGCACAAATACAGGACATGTGTTTAGGTATCTAGGAAGATGAACTGGGTATTCTTATCATAAGTGTAGCCATTATGAACTCGACACTGACAGCAGTTAAAAAAATCAGCTTTCATGATCTTTTCCTTCAGTTATGATGGTCTTGTGTAGGTAGTGTCAGGCACTGTGAGGTCATGGATATCCAGGCCACTTTGTGTCTGAAGGAGCATGTTGCAAGGAGTCTTACCATTCCTTTGGCTCTTGTATTCTTTCCACCACCTCTTCCAGAATGGACCCTGAGCCTTGGAAGGTATGATGGAGATATTGCAGTACTGAGCACTCCTATCACTTCTCAACACCATGATGCCTTCTGAGTCATCCCAAGGTCACTGCAATATGAAAAGAGAAGGTTCTCTACCAAAAATGAGAGTAACATTAATTTAGGGGTATGCACATTAAGACAAGCACTTACTGGGCAGTTTGATGAGCATAGTTAATACATTTAGCCATGCAGCAGCAGACATTACACCCTTAGGGCTCATGACTACCCCTGTTTTAGGTTTTCAGTATCAGGGATGTATTTCCTCCCATGGAGCAGGCCTCCAGTCTAATTATAGAGTAGTTGGTTTCCACCATAACAGACATGCCACTATTGCACCCATTGGCTCATTTGGCCTGGCTGGCAAAATATAAGGCTTGCAGTGTCCACTGTTGAGTATCTTCACTGGTGATTTCTCTCTCTCCCATTGAAGTGCATGCAGAATGGCTTCTTCCAGGTTTCAGTCAGCTGGTCTACATGGAGGAGGTGCTTGTGCAAAGCTTAAGGACCCATATTTGACTCTCCAGATCCCACATAAGCCAGACTCACAAGGGTGAGGCAAGAGCAAGGCTGCACATGCCCACTAGGTGGCCTAAGTGTCTGTAGTTTGATTGCAGAAGCTGAGGCCCTAGTGTGCCAATTTTCTCTCTCCAAAACTAAAAAAGGGATAAATTTTATAAATATATAAATAAGTAAGATTGGTAACGGATGATGCAGTATCTAAATAAAGAATACATCTCTCTAAAAAAAACAATACATCTCTCATGAAGAATAAGAAACTCACTGGGAATGGTAGAGGTGGGAGGATCACTGTAAGCTTGAGGCCAGCCTGAGACTACATAATGCATTGCAGGTTTGCCTCGGCTAGAGCAAGACTCTGCCTCAAAAATGGGGTGCTGAAGAGATGGCTTAGTGGTCAAGGCTAGTAAAGCCAAGGCAGTCAGGTTCTATTCCTCAGTACCCATGTAAGCCAGATGTATAAGGTGGCACATGCATCTGGAGTTCCTTTGAAGTGGCTAGAGGCTCTGGCATGCCCATTCTCTTTCTGTGTATATCTGCCTCCTTCTCTCTCAGATAAATAAATAAATAAAATATGTCAAAAAAGAAACAATGGGGAGATCTTCTATTTTTGATTGCCATTGTCATCCCTGAATAAGATGGGAAGCTAGTGAATTTTACTTGAGGACTAAATGGAGTTGAAAGTAATTTTTCTGGAAATAAAGATGGACAGATATATGCCTCTTCTTATATCTAAGAAAATAACAGATATCCTCTGGACACCACATTCCAAAATTACATGATGACTAACTCAACTACTAATAGAACTTGCTATGGATACTTCAATAAAAATTGTGTGTGAAATGACTACTAAATTTTTATAACAGTGCAGTTACAAAATACTGAAATTTTATACTTTTAAAAGGGGTCTCATAGTAACATTAATTTTTTTATTAAAAAGACAGATTTTATTTATTTATTTATTTATTGGTTTTCAAGATAGGGTTTCACTCTACCCCAGACAAATATTTTGTAGTATTTTTTCTTGCTTACTTTCTTTCTTCCATTCTTTCTTTCTTTTTGTAAAAATGGTATACTTGAACCAATACAAAATGCAAATGGGAACATATGAATGTGGAGTTTCTTACAGTGTAACATTGTCCTTGCGCACTTTAGAAACAGAGCTGGCCTAGAAGGAAAAACAAGATGTTGGCATAACTGAAGAACAAGCTTATTTGGCATCAACTATACGTCCTTGATTATTTTATATTCCTTTAAAAAAGAAGTTTGTTCTTTCTTCACTCTAAAAATAACCATGATCAACCAGTACAAAATAATACTCAACAATACATTTCAAACAGTGCATGTAAGACACAGAGAACACTCAACTTCTATCAACCCAGATATCCAGAGACATAGAGGCTCCAAAAAACCTCATCATTGAAATAGACCTAAAATGAACCCAGCATGGCTCAGGAAAATTTGCAATAGAGGGGGCAAAAAGATTGTTAGAGCCACATGTTGGGACATTAGGCACAGAGACATTTCCTCTTTCCCATAACTGATGCTCTACTCAACAGTGCACAACCCATGTTCCCCAACAAGAAGGGTCCCTGCGGAGGGAATTTCTAAGAACCACTTATGCAAATATATCAGAAATTTGTAGCACTTTATGTTTATACGAGAACTTCCCAGATGAAAATCAGTAGGAAGCATTGGACAGAAGCAAATAAAAATCTTTAATGGCTAACATTCAGTAGAAGGTTTAAGGAATTTCCACAGATAAAATTCCCAGGATTGTGATCTAGTAATATAAATTCCACAATAATATAGCAACAAATTACCAAGAGTAATGCACACAACACAAGCTGAGCATACATGAAAAAATTGCCAAGCCTTAAATAAAAGGTCAACATATAAGATAAAAAAATATAATATGTTTTAAAATCAAAGAGTAGAATGAAAACATAACACAAGTGATTATCAGCAATATCCACACCGAAAACAAATGAAAGGAACATATTAAGTTGAAAAATGTACAAATCCTCGTTAGAAATCTAAGAGATGGCATTCAATTAGACATCACTAAAGAAAGAAAAAGAGGACTGGATGGTATATCTGAAGAAAATGCCCTAGAGGTATCAAGGAATTGAAAAGATGAAAAAGAAGAAGAAGAAAAAAGTCATCGGGAGGATAGAGTGAGGTTTATTATTTGTAGATAGTTTCATAAAGGAAGAAAGATAAAGTATGGAGTAGAACTTTGAATTTTGCTCTACAAGTACTTCAAAGTATAACCTGAATTTATCATATCACTCATCAATTCTTTATCCAGGTATCTCTCTATGCAATATAAACACAGGCCTTCATAAATATTCATAGGGACATTATTTTAATTGTCAAATATAATAATCAATGTCCTTTAATTAATACATAAAAGTATGATATATCTTGTAATGGGCTTTTTATTCACTCATAAAAGACCTCATATGTGAGTGTGGGTATGCACATGCCGCAGCATGTGTGTGGAGGTCAGGCATCAATGTTCTAGTTGGCCCATGCCTGTCCACTTGTCTTGCACTGCTGTGGTTTTCTCCTCTTCAGAATTTGGGAAATTCTCTGGTCTCTACTTTGCCTACTGCATCAGTATCAGCATGTTGAGATTCCAGGAGCCTGTCACAGCCTTCAGCTTTTTATGTTTGGGGTGTCTGGGAATTGAAAAGCCCAGTACTCCAGCTTGAGTGGCCAGCACTTTATTTACTTCAAACTATGAATCTTGAGGACTATAACAGAAGTGACTTGTTCTAAGTGTAAACATAGTGTATTTAGGCCATGACTGGAATACTGGCATGAATAACATGAGTGATAGCTAGAATACACCCTGACTAGTTTCTGTACTAAGAAGGAGCCTATTTTTCATTCAGTTAGATAGATTTGATTAGAAGGTACCCTGAGACTATGTGGGAAATTTATTCTTCATCCACACTGGCCCACTAGCTTTTGCCCAATCCAAACATCCTTAATTGTATCCATCTTTCACAACTTTCAGTGGTTTCCTATTATCAGGAAGCTTTCTTTTTATCCCATTTATGAATCCTTTTGATGTATCTATCTACATTAATATAAAACAGTGGACTTTTATTTTACTTAATGAGATTCAATCTGTACTCATAATTAATAATTTTGATATTCAAATTGTCCAGTTGTTGACCAAAGGAAGTTCATACAAGTTTGTGATATATCGCCATACTCTTCTGGTAATTTATTTCTTTATCAACAAAAGAATGGTAGGCTCATTTTCAGCCCTGAAGACCAGGCATTTTCTGAAGGATCCCTAGCAACATTTAATGAAGAATGATACTGAGATATCCAGATATGGGAACCAGTGAGGCTCACTGTCATTGCCACTAAGGTTTTTTGGTCCCCATTCCCTTGAATTGGCAGAATTAGGACACATATATCTGTATTTATGCCTAAGACTGTGCCTCTATTAGTGCTTCTACTTCTAACCTAGCACCATGGTGTCCATTCTTTTCTCCATTGTTCTTATTTGAAGCTCAGTTCTCTGCAGATCAGAAGCCTTGATCCCAACAAACCAACTGGTTCTTCCCCTTAGATACCTGATCTGACCTAAGAATCCATTTTCAATTGACTATAAAAGCCTGCCTGTGCTATGTCTTGCCCCTTTTGCTCTGTCTTCTCTGTGATTTCTACCTGGATATAAGTAAGTCATGCTTCCCCTCCACCTGGGGCAGGGGGAAAGCAGAGTACTGTTTCATGGCCTAGGTAATTTCTCCTAGCCTCTGAATGATGCTTTGGGGTAACTTATCACTTTAATCACATGCATGATTTTCCTGTGATCTGTGCATCTATTATATGTATATTTCCTTTACACTCCAGAGCTAACACATGGGTGTTTCCTCTAAACGCCGGGCCTGCTACCTGTGTAATTTCTGTAAACCTGGGCAACCACGGATGTAGCTCTCTTCACTACCCATTTCTCACTGCCTGGCACTCTCTCCTATTCTCAAACCATCACCACTTACTTTTAACTGTCTTCTGTGAGGAAACTTGATGGATGCTATGCCTTTCACATGGGTGTGTGATTCTTCTAAATCTGTCTGCATAGGTCTTATATCCCATGTGTTATGGCTCTGCGCCAGGATCTTTCCCTAAAGACCTCTGTATTTCTAAAATGAATCTCATGAACTATACTTTTTAAAAATTTATTTTGTTTCTTATTTATTTATTTGAGAGTGACAGACAGAGAAGAGGGAGAGAGAGAGATAGAGAGAGGAGAGAATGGGCATGCCAGGGCTTCCAGCTACTGCAAACAAACTCCAGACATGTGCACTCCCTTGTGCATCTGGCTAACGTGGGTCCTGGGGAATTGAGCCTGGAACTGGGGTCCTTAGGCTTCACAGGCAAGTGCTTAACTGCTAAGCCATCTCTCCAGCCCTTATGAACTATACTTTGCCTTCCACATGAATGTGTGTTTCATTCTTTCCACGTGCTTTTAACTCAGCTCTCACCTTCTTCCTTCATCTCAATTTCCCTTAATAAAACCCACAGTTTGTGATTTCTTCTTAAATAAACTCAATAATTCATAAAAGAAACTATGCTACCTTTATCTTCAACAGATGTGCATGTCTTACTAATACTCATGATTGTGAACAGTCCCCTTGACCAAGATAAGCTGTTGTTCACTTTGTAATCCCCTGCTTCAAGGTTTTGAGACTTTGGAGGCTTCTCTGGCCTTCCTAATGAAAGCTTCTCATTGGAGTCCATGATCCTGGTCTCCATAGGATTCTGACCTTGTTCCCAGTTCCAGCTATGAGTTCCTTTCCACTGAGCCCATCTCTTAGCCAATCAGAAAGCCATTGGTTACCCACCTAAGCTGGGTGCCACCATTGCAGAGGTGTGTACTTCTTGTCAGGCTGGTTGTTTATAGCAGTGTCCCCTGTTTGTTGGCCACCTTCACCCAGCAGCTCATGTAGTGCTTTTTAGCAGTGCATCGGCTAACCATCTCAGAACTGGCTTCCTTCCAGATTCCAGCTTGATCTCTCAGTTCTGTGTTGGCAGCATGCAGTTTCTTCAGCAACAGGGTCTTACCTTTTACCTCAGGTGGGTAATCAAGTGCTTTGAAAGAAGCCTGTCTTGTTTGTGGGACCTCCTAGATCTCTCTGACCAACAGCTTAATGTGGGTTGTGACTGATTTCTGGTACTGAAGTTACAAGCTAGAGCCAACTGTTTTAGGATTAGGCTTCATCAGACCCTCTCCAGGACCCTTCTTTTCAGACATTCTCCCCACCCTCTTATTGAGAGTTACATCTTCTTGTCTGCTATCCAGGAGGAACATTTCTATGACACCAATTGTTTTTGGCTTTAGTCTTGTCTATATCTCCCCCTGCCCTCCCATTCTTCTCTCCCCAAACCCTTCCATCCCTATTATCAATCTCTTAAGTTCATTTTTAACAAAAAGGAGACATTTGTAATCTATAATCCTAATCAGCTATCCAACGAGTGAAATAAAAGTATTTAAAACCTGCCTGTGGAGTTAGTTTCTTAAAGATTTTTTAAATGATTCCTTTAAGTAATATTACGAACATGAGGCATTTAAGAAATTTCACAATGAATTTGATTGTATGTGACAAAAATTAAATATCAATTATTTCCAGAGCAGTATAGGAATATATATAAATCTCCAGTGTATTTCCTTTAAGTATTGTAACAGGAAGTACAATTGTCAACTTCTTTCTCAGGTATTTAGTAATTCCAATAAAACATTTTGGTCCCATGATTTAACAACAGTGTATAAATGATATTATGTATGTGCTTAGGTGCTGTTATGGGAAACCCTGATTTCTCAAAGCTAAATACTGTTCTTGATCCATTTTTCTCCATGTCCTGTTTGAGGCAGGATATAAAGACAGGGAAAATTAAAGGGGCACAGAAAAGGAAAGAAACCCTTCACCCCTAGGTCTAGTTTGCATTTCTCACTGGTTAAGAATCAAAACATCAAAACAACCAATAAAATTGACAGCATTGCATGCAAAAACAATAATACTTTCCCTGTAGATATCTCAAACAAAAGTGCTTAAAAAACAATAATTCATTGGTAATGTGCTTGCCTTGCAAGCATGAAGACTTCATTTTATTCCCCAGAACCCACATGAAAGCTGGTCTTTGAGGTTGGTGTTTCTAATTCCAACACTGAGACAACAGAGACTGGCAGATCCCCAGGGCTCATTGGCTAGCTAGTCTAGGCATCTTGGTGAGTTCTTGGCCAATAAGGGATGATGTCTCAAAAAATAAGAGTGGTTTGGTATCTAAGAAATACAACACTTAAGATTATTTTCTAGCCTCCATGAACAGGTCACACATGTGTATTTTTACCAGCACACATGTAGCATACAGCTTCAGGTTTGCTGAGATGAACTTCCAGACCAGGTACAGTTATGGAGGAAGGGGTGTTTATTGAAGTTTACAGATCCAGGAGAAGTTCCATAAATGGCAGAAGAAGCTAGCCTGCTTCAAAGGTCCAAGCAGAGAGAGAGAATCACAAGTCAAAAAGCCAAAAGCCACATAGCACAGCACACTTCAGGAACTCCAGCTAGGCATACTTTACATATCTTTAGATTGAAATCTGAAACCCACCACCACACCTTAAGATACATCCAGTGATACCACCTCCAGGTGGTGCAGATGCAAACTACAAAGTAATAAAAGATTGAATATATTGGGGGCCATCTTTTCAAACTACCACACTCTGCCCCTGGCCCCCAATAGATTTATAACCATCACACATTGTAAATTATACTCAGTTTAATTTCAGAGGTACCCGCAGTCTTGTCTAATTTAAGATATTAAGGCCTGTAAAATCAAACAAGTTAAACACTTTTAACATATAAAGGCACGGAGTAAACATTTTCAACTGGTATAAGGCATAGCAAGGAGACTAAAACAATGCAAACTCAACCACCATCAAACAAACATCAAACTTCTGCAATTTAAGTTCAGTACAACCTGACACTAACAGTCTCCAGATTTTCTAATTCCACCCCTCCATCTGGGCAGAGTAGCCAGGGAAGACTTCCATCCCAGGCTAACACTGCACTCCATGGTAACCCTTGCACAATCCTGGTATATGCAAAACATCTTCAGGTTCTCATGCAAACCACAGTCCATCTTCCAAAGGCTCTTTCAGCCTATCAGGGCATCATGCCCTGCCTCTCATGCTACATCTCAGTAGTGGCTCCTGGAACTGTGTGCAATTCAAGACCACTCCATGAAGTTTTTCATGCTTCTGAAACCAATACCAGTTGTGCATGACACAGCCATATTCTTAATTCAGGGACGAAACAAATCATAGTCTTGAAAAGCAGGTTCCTTCTCCAGTCAACTCTGCCCAAGTCTTTGCATTTCTATGATAGTCTTTCCTCAGGCATCCTTTCTATTGTTTTAATGTAAAGGAGGTTTTTTTTTTTAAATTTTTTAAAATTTATTTATTTGAGAGCGACAGACACAGAGAGAAAGACAGATAGAGGGAGAGAGAATGGGCGTGCCAGGGCTTCCAGCCTCTGCAAATGAACTCCAGACACATGCGCCCCCTTGTGCATCTGGCTAACATGGGACCTGGGGAACCGAACCTCGAACCGGGGTCCTTAGGTTTCACAGGCAAGCGCTTAACCGCTAAGCCATCTCTCCAGCCCTGTAAAGGAGGTTTATAAGATTGCTAATGTGTTTGACAGTATCAGGTTCAGTAACCTAAGACCAGGCTCGGTGCGTGTAATTTTAACTTGCTTGAGGTTTTTCAGCTTAAAAATCTTAAATTTCTCAGTCCAATATCTTTAGCCAAGCACATCAGTCTATTACAAATTTAACCTTGATCAAACTCTCTGGGCCTGGGCAGTAGAACGCAGCCAGCCCTTATGCCAGTAGCCCAGTTCCAACAAAGTCCTCTGCAGTCTTTCCTTCTCCGTAGAAAGCTCATAAGCCAAGCCTCGAAGTTTAATACTGTCTGCAGTTAGCATTCTCAAACTCTGATCAGAATAGTCCATAAAACTTGGCTTACCACTCCAAAAGGCATCTTCAGTAGTAAGCACCAAATCTATGCCTATTCCTCCAAAATAAAGGTTCCAAAAGATCAATATCCACATGTTCAGGTTCATCTCAGCCCACTCCTTGGTACCAAGTTCTGTAGCAGACAGCATCAGGTTCACTGAGATGAAACTTCCAGACCATGTACAGTTATGGAGGAAGGGATATTTACTGAAGCTTACAGACCCAGGAGAAGTTCCATAAATGACAGAAGAAGTTGGGCTGCTTCACAGGTCCAAGCAGAGAGAGAGAGAAACACAAGCCAAAAAGCCAAAAGCCACACAGCACAGCACACTTCAGGAACTCCAGCTAGGCACACTTTACATATCTTTAGATTGAAATCTGAAACCCACCACCACACCTTAAGATACACCCAGTGACACCACCTCCAGGTGGTGCAGATGCAAACTACAAAGTAATAAAAGACTGAATATATTGGGGGCCATCTTTTCAAACTACCACAACACACATGACCACACACACACACACACACACACACACACAAAAACCAGTAACCACAAATGGACAATGTTTGTTTGTTTAGGGTGTCACCTCTGAGTTTATATTTGCACACCTTTTCATCTGCAAACCTGAACAATGCATCCCATAACCTTTTAAATATTGAAATTACAGAAAGGAATTTTCTTCCAGAATATACAATTTTGTAGAGTAAAGGCTATCGATGTATATCTTTTAAGAGACCTTAAACTGTAAGAGGAATAGCACCTGCTTTACTTGGAGCCCACTTCCTGCTTTGATTTCAGTCAGAAAGCCATTTTCTAAGCATGCAGAGATTTATCCAGAATAAGCTCATAAAAGAGGAAGGGCACAACGTCTCTTCTTTGAAAAAGTGTCACTCATCCAAAGAAGGATCAGGTGACTAGCCTTGAACCAAGAGATGTAATAGCCCTTCTTTTAATGCAGTTTAAGAAGAATTATGTGGACCATAACATGCCTGATGCTATCTCTCCACAAAAGATAACCTAGTCCAGATGGTTCTCACAGCTGAGCTAGGGGTAGTGTCAGGAAAGCCCTACTACCCATTTGTAAGATAGCCAGCGGGCTTCAGGCTTTAGCACTCTGCATAAATCACCTGTCAATCAGGAAAGTCACAAAGCATCCTCTGCATTTATTTATTTATTTATTTATTTATTCATTTATGAGAGAGAAAGAGGCCGAAAGAAAGAGAGAGGGACAGAATGGGCACGCAGGGCCTTCAGCCACTGCAAAGGAACTCCAGATGCATGCACCCCCTGGTGCATCTGGCTTATACTGGGTCATGGAGAATGGAACAGGATCCTTTGGCTTTGCTGAAAAATGCCTTAACCACTAAGCCATCTCCCCAGCCCTCCTCTGCTTTTATAAAAAGAAAATATTATTGAACTTTAAACCAGGCTCTGGAGTTAGAGAGATGGCTTAGCAGTTAAGGCACTTGCCTGTGAAGCCTAAGGACCCAGGTTCAAATCCCTAGTGCCAAAGTAAGCCAGATGAACAAGGTGGTGCATGTTTATGGAGTTTGTTTGCAGTGGCTGGAGGCCTTGTCTCACCAATTCCCACTTTTTCTCTATATCTTCCCATCTCTTTCAAATAAGTAAATAAATAAATAAACACAGCCCTGGAAATAATTCACAATTTCCTTAATTCTTTTGGCATCGAGTGAGCTAAGAATCAGAAACATAGATGGATTGTCCTCTTGTTGGATATATGAACCTCACAAAATGTTAGCCACTGTCTTTCCAGCTTCATCTGTCTCCTTTTATTCTACATGCTGCTGTGCTGAGGCCCTTAACAGAGGAGGGCTTCTGGCTTGCTTCCCCGTTGACTTTGGGGAGGCTGATGTTGAGTTCCTGGTATGATTTTGATATGAAGTGTCCTCATGCATCAAAAAGAAAAATAAAATAGAGTTGTGTATATTTGCCTTAGTCCCTAGCTGGTGCCATATTCTAGAAACTTTAAGAGATGGGATTTAAGAGAGGAACC
Source organism: Jaculus jaculus (assembly GCF_020740685.1). Lineage (NCBI taxonomy): Eukaryota > Metazoa > Chordata > Mammalia > Rodentia > Dipodidae > Jaculus > Jaculus jaculus. The sequence goes on from NC_059104.1 coordinate 32,061,582, forward strand.
AGGTCATGGGGCATTGTCCTTGGGAATATCTTATCTCAGGCACTGTCTTGTCTCTTTGGCTGTGCTTACTAGTTGTCATAAAATGAACAGCCTGCCCCCTACAGCCTCAGAACCACCAAGCCAAGGGACAATGGGCTGAAATACAAGAGCATAATATGCCTTTTATATCTCAAGTTGTTTTGTCAGATATTCTTTTCAGAGACCTGGAAAAAATAAGGATTAGGAAATCTTTGAAGTCATTTGAATATAATAAGTCCTCCCCCCCCCCCCCAGTTATTAGTGGCTCATGCCTGTAATTCTGTTACTCAGTACATTGAGGTAAGAGAATTTCCATGAGCTCCAGGCCAGGCAGATCCTGTCTCAAAAGAAAAAAAAAAATAGAATGAAACAACAAAATACCCTCAGATTTCTATTTGGTAATTTAAACATATAGTTTCCATTAGCCAGTATAATGAACAGGTTTGAAAACGTTGGGCTCTGTCTATAGCTTTTCCTGGCATTTTAATATTCCATTCTCACATTGTGCTTTTTCTTTTAAGGAAGAAGAGTATGGTGCAGGAGACAGACCCATTCTCTGGACAGTCACTTAATTAAAATGAAATAGGTGCCACTTAAATGCCAAAAGAGGGACACCATGGGTCCTTCTACTTATGTGTGACTTGGAAAAGTAACATGAGCTCTCTGTGCTTTCTTTTTTTTTTTTTTTAAATTTTTATTAACCTTTTCCATGATTATAAAATATATCCCATGGTAATTCCCTCCCTCCCCACCCCCACACTTTCCCATTTGAAATTCCATTCTCCATCATATTACCTCCCCATTACAATCATTGTAATTACATATATTCTCTGTGCTTTCTTATTTATAAGAAAAAGTAATTCTGATCCTGGTAGTATCTTTCTAATGTTTGTAGGATTAAATGTCACTCAGGTATATATAACAAATAAAACAATGTCTGACTGAAGCAAAGTGTTCAGTAGCCACTAGCTACTACAATTATTATTACTAAAACAGCATTAGCACCTAAGAAAGGCTTGAGACCTTTGGAGGGTTTTTACTAAGACTCTTAGAGGAGATACTCTTATAATAATTATTAAATAATAAAGTAAAACAAATTTCAGGGCTGGAGAGATGGCTTAGCAGTTAAGCGCTTGGCTGTGAAGCCTAAGGACCCCGGTTCGAGGCTCGGTTCCCCAGGTCCCACGTTAGCCAGATGCACAAGGGGGCGCATGCATCTGGAGTTCGTTTGCAGAGGCTGGAAGCCCTGGCGTGCCCATTCTCTCTCTCCCTCTATCTGTCTTTCTCTCTGTGTCTGTCACTCTCAAATAAATAAATAAAATTTTTAAAAAAATAAATAAATAAATAAAAATTTCAGTAGAGTGGAGCAGACATGTCAGGTACTGAAAATCATAATAATAAAAAGAATGGAAGCATATGCGCTGGGGGAGAAAACAAAAGTTGGGTAGTAGAAAAGCTCCAAGCCTCAGTCCAGAGAGATTTGCCCAACCATGCTTATAGCTACTCAATTCATAATAGCTAAGATCTGGGATCAACCCAGATGTCCATCATTAGATGAATGGATAACCAAGATGTGGTATATCTATCTACACGATGGAATTGTACACGGCAGTAAGGAAAAACGACACAATGAAATTTGAAGAAAAATGGTCAAAACTGGAACAGATCATTCTCAGTGAACCCACCCAATCACAGAAAATCACCACATAGTCTCACTTATCTACAGCACCTAACCTGAATCTACCCAAGATGCCGACATACCTAGCAAGCATCTCAAGGACTGGACGATAGGGTGGGTGGGGACGGAGGGGAGGGCAAGGGTGAGGGGGACACAAATCTGGACCAAAATGGCAATGGTACCATAAAATTGACAGACCAAATGATTGAATCTTCACCAGGCCATTAGAGGGAATACCTGAGTAACAAGGCCCTGGAGAAGGTATGATGAAGACTGACCTTAATCTTCTACTGCTTCTCTCTCTCTTTCTTCCCCTCTTCTCTCTAACTCTTTTATATTACTTATCTTTTTCTTCCTTCTCTTTGTGGGCACTGACCTGTAACTCTCAGTACCAGCAGGTGGCTATCATTGACAATGAGCTTTTAATCAGAGAGACCTACAAGGTTTCCTAAAAGAATGATAGATTGCTGTCAGAGTACTTGATGACACACCAAAGGTTAGTGGTAAGACCCTACTGCTGAAGACACCATATGCTGTTGGCACATAACATAGAGTGACATGGCTGGAAGCTGGAAGATAGTCAGTCTCCACACAGTTAGCATGTCTAGTGCAAGAAGGTGTTACATGGGCGACTGGGGGAAAATGACCAATATCTGTCAAAGCAACTTGTGGTTTAATCTACTTAGCAGCAAATAACCTGTTGTGATGCTCACACGAGTGCAATAGTGGTGCACAGCCATGGTGGGAAACCAGCTGCTCTTGATTTGGTTAACTGATCCATTCAGTGGAACAGAACCCATTGCTGAACCATATCCAAAAATGAGCCTGCTCTCCATTATCAAGCTCCCACCAATTGTTGGCTAAAAGTGGGCCTACATCTATTAAATTGTCTCAAAATCAATAAGGGTTATCGCATTTATCTGGTGCTACCTTTACTCTCTGTCAGAGAATCTGCTTCTCTTTTTTTCAGATAGATGCAGATCCTAGGGAGATAATCACCCCATCATTCCTCAAAAGGGCCCCAGCTGAAACTGAGCATAATTGGTGAAACAAGCAGGTGTTCTGTTTCCTTGGTGAACCTGGTACCAGCACACGGGTGAAGGAGATAGACACAGAAAACAATCAACTCCTCCCAAATCAGACATCCAGAGACACAGAGGCTCCCAAGACCTCATCACTGAAGCAGACCTAAAATGAACCCAACATGGCTCATGGAAATTTGCAGAAGAGGGCACCGAAAGAATGTCAGATCCACACATTGGGTCATGATACACAACTACATTTCCTCCTTCCCATAACTGATGGCTAACTCCACAATGCATGACCCATATACCCCAACAAGGAGGGTTCCAGGTGGAGGGGGGAGGACAGGGATGAGGCTAACAATGGTACCAACTTATAAAACTAATAAAAAATGGCATCCACAAAAAAATTAGGCAGTAGATATTTCTAGATGGTAAATTATAAGATTGATAATGTTCTTAGGACAAAACTAGAAAACTGGGCAGAGACCAGGTTATCAAATGGCATATCAAGGGGTACAACGTGAGGTAGAATGTAAAGGACAGTGGTTGTTTTGCTGAGATTTCTTAGTTTTCTTTTATATAAGTAACCAAAATGATTATCATATTTATTCTTTTCTGAAAGCACTTTACTTATTGCTATGGGAAGAAACAAATGAAGCCACAATGGAGATACTTAAAATTATATGCTGGGCAACATGTTTAAATTTATTTCTACATTTTCTGATTATGTGTATTAGGTAGTAGATTTAAAGTCTCCTTCATTTTAAGAAATAGGAGAAAGAATACCAATCAGCTGAGACCTGAGGTCTTAACATTAAAATGTGTTTTACAATATATTCATTACATTTGTAACTGACCCATATAATAGGTTGACTGTATTTATTGCAGTTACTAATTCAGAATGTCTACAGCATTAGGGTGAAGTATGATGTCAAAACCATTTAGTGAAATCTATATTGTTATTAAGACAGTGTGCTGAGTTGTTCATTCACTCAAAGGAATCACAGGTAGTAATAATCCATTTTATGTTTATATGCTATACTCAATCATGAGAGTATATCCAGATCACTTATTCAACAAAATTGTTTCACTGTTCAGCTCTAACAACAAGATGAGTAGCATAATACAAAATACAGTAAGTACTGGAAATTGAAAAAAATCTTAAATATGTAAGCTTTAAAAAATATGGTTGAAAATAAATACTGTTAACTCAAATTAATGATCTTGTTTATATACAGAATAAAATCTTAGAATCACAAGCATCCTAATAAGCCAAGAAGGGACCTTGGCGATCACCTTCTCCAACCACTTCATTTTACAGACGAAGAAACTAATATCTATGGTTTTGATTTATTGCTGCTTCCTACTAAACCACAGCATTATCTTCATGCCATTGCTTGCAAAAATAATATATTATTTCACAGAGTGACATGACAAGCATGTATACTAAGGTTATATTACTGTCACCACCTAATTTAGAAATTCAGATTCTGATAGTTCCTTCATGAACTACTCTGCACAATGTCATGCTCATTGCCAGGGGGATTTCCTAACTGAAAGCCAGAAATGTACTAATATAAGGATTGATGTTAGTATCAAGTTAGAGCTCTATTCTCCTTATAACACACCCCTCTCATTCACATGTTGCCTCCCTAAATGTGCCAAAGTCCCTTCTGCTCTTTAATATGGGTTTGGATTCCCAGAATCCATGTAGAGCCAGAGGCTAGAGCACTAGCATCCGTAATACCAGTGGAATACCTTGAACAAGAAGACAGGTGAAGGCAGAATTGTTCCCAAGTTTGTAGGTCAGCTAGCTTAGTGAACACAGTATGGTGAGCAATGAGAAATTTTGCTTCAAATAAGGAAGAAGGTGAGGACTAACACCCAAGGTGTTCCCTGGCCACATAACAGAAATTAAATTTTAACACATGAATCCTTGGGGGAGGGGACACTTCACTCCCAAACTATCGCAGTGATAATATCATTGGCAATATTTGGTGAGTATTTTGAATACAAGGTAATATATCCAGCTTCAAATTTCACTCAGCAAATTCTTCCAAGTCATTGATTAGATATGGTATATGCCATAGTAATTGATTAACCGTGATATTCTAGAGACTAGTGTACCAATACTTAAATTCTAGTTCATGTTACAAGTCTGTTGAAAGAATGCCAGTTCCTCAGACCCTCCCAAGGCTGAAGCTCAGATACTCCCATATTTCCCGGCATCTTTTGAATGCATAGCTCCTCATTTCACTAAAAGGGAACTAGATGGTCTCACACTGACAACTTAATAGCTCAGCATTGGAGGGACCCATATTGCTTGAGCTTACAACCTACCGTGTTGTTACATGGCTCAGATATTTGCAGGAGGACAGAAGATTCATCCTCCTATAAGCTTAGTAGAGGAGACTTGGATAGTAGTGAGCTTTATGTTGGCCAGGGAGACCCATGAAGTCCCCAAAACAATGTAAGTCATTGCCAAAACACTTGATTACCTTCCAGATCTAAAAACATAAGATATTATTGCTGAAGCCACCATGGGCTGCAGTCACAGGACATTGGAAAACCATGCTGGAACTGAGATGGAAACTATCTCCCTCCCAGCTAGCCATCAGAGTTCTGCAAAACAGTAATGGGGGTGCAGGAGAACCAGGGTTACCAAGAGCATGAATAAGCAGGGGACTCTGCAGACTACAACATCAAGGGTCAGACAAGTACTACACACTTGTACAATAGTGGCAGGTAGCCTCTACAAGTAGCCATCTGTTCTCTGATTGGACACAAGGCCTGCTCAGTGGGAAAGAACTCACATCTGGTACTGGAAACCAACTCAAAATCCCACGGCCAGCAAGCCCAGACTTCACAGAGAAGCTTTTTCTCTGTGGAGAAAAAGAATGGACTAGCACACCAAAACTATCTCAAACAACTTTGCATGCTCCCTTTAACCCAAACCGCTCTCACACTTGTTTGGAAAATCTGTTTTAGTTTACAGATGGCAAAGGAAATGGGGGAGTCTTATAGCCATCAATAAGACAAGAAGGTAGCCGACTGCGCACCATTACACTTGCCGTCTCTTCCACATCTTCCAGGACCCAGGAGAAATTTTCAGAGGGAGCACTGACATGAGCATGGCTCTTACTGCTAGCCTGACAACCAGCCATAGGATGATGGTGACAGTCACAGTTATCAGTCAAAACCTATTAAAGCGAAAAATTCAGAGGCTACAGAGAACTCAATATTAAACCAGACTGCCAGCAGACCTGCCATGGCTCAGGAAACATTGAGGAAGAGGGGGAAGACAGATTGTAAGAGCCACAAAATGGGTAGGAATACCCTGAGGCATAACCTGCTATCCTATAGGGACTGACTAAGGCTTTCATGACTTCACAGTGAATATCATAACCCCACTGAGGAGGGCTCCTAGGATAATGAGAGTGGTGGTGAGGAGATAAAAACGTCAAATCTCTCTTTCTCTTTATATATATATATATATATATATATATATATATATATATATATATATATATATATATATATATATATGTATGTATATGTATGTGTGTGTGTATATATATAAACTTTTTCCAGTTTTTTAAAATTTTATTTATTTATTTGATAGAGAGAAAGAGGCAGAAAGAGAGAGGGAGAGAGTGGGCACACCAGGGCCTCTAGCCACTGCAAACAAACTCCAGATGCATGTGCCCCTTTGTGCATCTGGCTAACGTGGGTCCTGGAGAATTGATCTAGGATCCTTTGGCTTTGCAGGCAAACGCCTTAACCACTAAGCTATCCCTCCAGCCCATAACTTATATTTTTAAAGTGAGCTCTAGAAGGCTCTCACACTGATTAGGCAATTTAAATTGAGTTTTGAAGAATTTTTTTTTTTTTATCATAGAAGAACCACCTGAGAAGAGCTGAAAAATCAGACCAAGGTATGAGTCTGTGATGGTTAATCTTGTTAATTTGATGGGTGTGGTCGTTTGATTCACGTGTCCCCCATAATCTTAGGTGTTCTGAATTTTAGGTTCTCAGCTGATGGCAACTTGGGAATTAAAGCCTCCTGGATGTGGTGTATTGGGGGGCAGGCATTATGGGTGTTGTAGCCAGCTTCCTCTTACCTGTGTTTGGAACAGTCTCCTATTGTTGTAGTTCACCTGATGTTGGCCAGGAGGTGATATCCAACCTCTGTTCATGACATCATTTTCTCCTGCCAACATGGAGCTTCCCCTAGAGTCTGTCACCAAAAATAAACCATTTCCCCACCCTCTCACAAGTTGCTCTACGTCTGGTGATTTCTGTCAGCAATGCAAACCTGACTGCAACAATGGGATTTAGAATCAACATGGAAACAGATCTCTGAGCATGTTGTAAAGGGATTGCTTAGAATGCTTTGCGGTGGGAATTCTGATATGGCAGTACAAGCCTCAGTAATCCTAGTGTGCCTACAGCAAGAAGGGAGGCAGAGATAGGAGAATTACATGGAAGCTCTAGGCCAGTTATCCTGACAAATGCAGAGATAAACAAAGGACCATCATCAAACTAAGATGGGAGGCAAGGACCAACACCAGAAGTTGTCCTCTGACCTCAACATGTGTGCTGTGGCATGTTCATCTCCCCTGCACATACATGAACTCGCATATGCACACACAAAAAAATAATTAATAATAATAATCAAAATAATAATATTGGGCTGGGGAGTTAGCTTAGTGGTTAAACACTTGTCTGTGAAGCCTAAGGACCCTGGTTTGAAGCTCAATTCCCTAGGACCCACGTTAGCCAGATGCACAAGGGGTCACAAGTCTGGGGTTCGTTTGCAGTGGCTGGAGGCTCTGGCACGTCCATTCTCTCCACATATCTGCCTCTTTCTCTCTGTCGCTCTCAAATAAAAAAATAAATAATAAAAAATTAAAAATAAATAAATAATTACTTAATTTTAAAATTATTTTAAAATAATAATAAATAATTTTTAGACTGTTTCCAGATTATGTAAATATTAACCTATTGGTTTAAAGTTCTACTGTCTTAGTTATTTTCTAAAACTTTCTCCAAACAAATTACAAAATCTCCCAGCATAGTAGAAATGCAGTTCTTCTGAACTCTTTATTTTCATGTGGATATTTCCTTATAAAATTATATTTCAATCACACTTACTTCCAAAATACTAGAAATTTTATTTTTTCATAGAGGTAGAGCCTCTTGTCTTATTCACTAAGGTAACCATAGGAATCCTTCATTTGTAAACAATTCTATAGAGTTACATTATCACATTTAAGTAAATGAGTTTTACATTTCTGTATCACTTCAAAGAAAAAGAAAAAAATGCTGAATTATTAAATCTTTTATTAAAATGCTTTAAAATCCTCTTTTTTATGTATCAGATTTTATTATTATTTTTATTTATTTATTTATTAGAGACAGAGAGAGGGAGATAAAGAGAGACTGAGAGAGTGAGAACAGGCATGCCAGGGTCTCTAACCTCTGCAAATGAACTCCAGATGCAAGAACCACCATGTGCATCTGGCTTAGGTAGGACCTAGGGAATTGAACCTGAGTTCTTTGGCTTTCCAGGCAAGCACCTCAACCACTAAGAAATCTCTCCAGCCCCTTATCAGATGTTTTAATTGAAGCACTTTCTTAGAAAATAAATCTCTTATGAAGAAAATATTGAGTTCTCCTTTTATCTATACATTAAGCAGCTTATGAATTTTTTATTCCTTTAATTCTAGATGTCAATATTTTACCTCTTGGGTACTTTCGGTACAGAGGATTCAGAACATGAACAGCGCTTATTGTGCAACTTTTTTCATAAAGGTGTGTAATTACTCAAAATTACTATGAGGTAATGATCAAATTTCAATGCACATCGTGCTGATATTTTGGAGAACATGCATAGGCAAGTTTCTCTGTAGGCTAAATGACATGATAGGAACATGAAAATGTGTTACTTAGTTTTCCACTGCTGCAGTAAACTTCAGAGTCAGATGTCAGGACTCCCCAGGCACCAGGCCTCTGCTAAGCACAGAGGCTGAGGTGTGTGACAATGGGAACATGTGTGTATAAACACTCACACTGAACTGGAGCAGAGAGAAAGGAAAAGGGGAAAGCAGGACCCTATAATCCCCTTTGAAGGTAACCTCTGGTGATTTAAGTGCCTCTCATAATGCTCCAGCCTTTAATGGCTTAGACAATCTCCTCCGTCCCCCACCTTGATACCAAGGCTTTTACACAGTGACCCTTGGAAAGCATGCAATCAAGCCACAAATTAATAGCATGATGTACCTGGAATAAGAGAGACCAACGTATATGATAGCATTGAGCCTTTGTGTACCGACAAGGCGATTTTATTGCCCAATGCAGAAAACTCAGGTGAATATGTTTGACACTTTAATGTCTGGAAAGAAACAAGACATTGCTATTCTTTTTACAATATTTCATTTGATTTTTACATATATATTACATATTACATATATATGTGTATATATATATATTACATTTTAATCAGTGAATCTTACATTACCCTTCTTTATCCCCTAAACTCAGTATACTCATTCTTTTTCTCATCATTTACCAGTGACTACATCACTGAAGAGAATGACCCCTTTCTCCTCCAGCAACTGTTTGTTGACTGTCATTGCTATAGGTACACTTACTGAATTTAACTGTATACTTAACTCTATGGTATATAGTTCTTATCTCATTGAGTTGGAAGAAAATAAAATTGAAAGCACCTTAGTGCTTTTCTCCTTTACAAACACACACACAGAGAAAAAGAGAGGGGTTCTGGAAATTCAGAGTCAGAAGTTAGGACTCCCCAAGTACCTGGCCTCTGGTAAGCATGGAGGCTGAGGTGTGTGACAATGGGAACATGTGTGCATAAAGAGAGAGAGCGAGAGCGATAGAGCAAGAGTGAGTGAGCGAGCGAGCGAGTGAGAGAGAGAGAGAGAGAGAGAGAGGAGGTGCTATAGTAAATAACATATTGTAAGTCCTTCAAACTCATACATTTTGGTGATTGAGATAGATTACTATTGTGTGGTGTGGATTGGCTTTGCTGGTGTATAAGCACTCACATGGGAATTGCAGGAACACTAGAATCTATGACAGTACTTTCATCAATATGATCTTAAATAATACACTGAATATTGATTGGCAGACAGTAAGTTTTAATTTTCCTTTTGTGGAGGAAGACATAGGAAATATGCTAAATTCTTTAAATTAACATTATTGCTAAGTGTACATGAAATCCTCGCAACCCTATATAGGTGGTGTTACTGTAACACCTAAGTTAAAGATGAGGAAAATAAAGAAACTAAAATACAAAGATGAGGTTAAATATTTAGGTAACCTCTCGCAAGCTAAGGCACAATGTGTGCCATGTACACGTGCAGCAATTCACTCTAGTGTGGATATTCCAAGGGAGTCATTGTCTTTGGTACTGAATATAAATTGGAGAGGAGAAATGCCCACCTTCTAGTTAACACTCTCCCTTTTTATTAAAGCTAATAAGATAAGAGGGATTCAGAGTTTTTTCTGGTACCACTGAATGCACTGGGGGAGTTAAAGTACAGAAAAGACTCCTCTCCCCAACCATATGTTGGTTTATTCATGTTTCCTGATTTGAGACTCCCAGTATGATTCTCTTTTACATGGAGCAGGCTCATTATCAGAGGTGGTTAAAAAGTGGCCTGAAGTTTCACAGTTAAGCGGCAACCTGGGATTCAGAAGCCTGGCACATCCACAGCTGTGGGGAAGGATTTAGCTTGCCCAGGGTTAAAGGCCTCCTGAGTCCCAGGAACTGTGCTGTGTGGGGCACTTCAATACTGTCGTCATTTTTACACAGCCAGGCATGGAAGATGGCTCAGCAGTGAAAGCTATTTGCTTGCAAAGTCTATTGGCCTGGGTTCAATTCTCAAGTCACCCATGTTAGCCAGACTCAGAAAGTGGTGTAAGTGTCCGTCTGGTATTTGTTTGCAGTGCAAAAGGCCCTAGTGCACCCACTGAGACCAACACACACACACACACACACACACACACACACACACGCCAATAAATAAATAAAAACCTTTTTTAGAAATATAATTTTTATACAGCCACACATTCTTGAAAATTAACAGGGAGTTATTCAATGGTGGTGTTGCTAATAGTCACATATTCATGCAAAGCTACCAACTGATAAGTGGGGCTCATTTCTTAGCCTCACTCTCAGAGTTATGAACCTGACCACTTATTTCCTTCACTTTGCATGCTATAAACTTGTTACAGTCAAGTTCATCCTTACAAAGTTGTGATTGCTTTGAACCATACCCTCACCAAAGATTAGTCCTTTCTCAACATTCCTAGAGCACAGATAATGCACCACCCAAGAAATATGATATCCCTTTTCCTAGATAAAAAAAAAATTGCATTCCTGTTCCCCTCTGGCTTTTATAAAGTCCATACACACAACATACCACTGCTCTGGATTTTCTTTTCAATCCCGAAATTATAAGCCCCACATCACTACATAGAGAGAAATTCTGTATTCATGGGAAAGTACTTCAAAAATGCTGATATTAAACATTCTTTGCATTGCTAACTATACTACATGGCTATACTCCTAGAGGCCAAAGTAGTAACGTTACCAATACTGTTTTACTTAGGAGTAGGAAATGGTAAATACTCTTTGAGCAGCCCAGTTACCCTTTCCTATACTGTAGAAATGTACAGAGAGTTCCAGTCTTCAGTGAAAAGCAAAACAGTGTATAGTTACAATTCAGGAAATAGGGGTTCTAATGTAGGCAAACAGTAGGACCAGGCCAGGTGTGGTGCCACACACCTTTGATCCCAGCATTCAGAAGGATGAGGTAAGAAGACTGCTGTGAGTTTGAGACCACCCTAAGGCTACATTGTGAATTCCAGGTCACCCTGGGATAGAGCAAGGTCCTACCTCGAAAAACAAACTAATGCAATTAATAATAATCATACCAGCAACAGGTATGTTTCCTTCTTCTTACTGTGCACATGGAATGATGGCCTTACCTCACAGGCGCTTTCATGTAATAGCACCCCTGACACACACACACACACAACTGTGAGTCCAAAGGTGAGGCTCTGTTCTCTGCCCAACCAAGTCAAACTACTTCGTTTGAACTTGTGTCTGTTTTTCTAGGACTCCTTGTTACAAGATCCTATTTACAACACCTGCTAGCTTGTCACCACAACATTCACATGACCCTTATCTCTGCCCTGGACCCTTCCCCACGGTCTGTGGCAGCCTGTAAGAAGCTTTCATGTTAGCTTTATAGAGATGTTTTGGGGGATATTGACTGCTTGGAAGAATATCCGAGGGCAATATTTTTTCCACTACCCCTGACACATTGGAAAACACCTGACTCCTTTCAGATCACTAGGCTTTAGAGCCCACAAAGCTTAAGATTTTTTTTTAAAATTTTTATTTTTTGGTTTTTCGAGGTAGGATCTCACTCGAGCACAGGCTGACCTGGAATTCACTAGGTAGTCTCAGGGTGGCCTTGAACTCATGACAATCCTCCTACCTCTGCTTCCCGAGTGCTAGGATTAAAGGCGTGTGCCACCACTCCTGGAAAGGCTTAAGATATTAATAACATAGAACATACTAGCTGCCTTCAAGGTCTCACTGAATCATAGCATTTCTGAGCTCTTTGTAGGTGAGGATAATAATGTCCCTGCTTCATGGAGGCTATGGGTAAGCTGTTTTGAGTAAAACAGGTACCCACGAACTTAGTGACCTAAAACATTTATTATTTCTAAAAAAATTTATGGGTCCAAAATTAAGGCAGGGAAAAGGAATGAACTGCAAGTCATCTGTTCCATGTGATATCATCTTTGGTCACATGTAAAGTCATTTAGCAAGGTGCTTAGCTGAGACTACAATAAACAAGATGGTTGGCCATTCCCCAGAACTTCTTCCTAAGAGGCTGTTTTCATTAGTTTGTTTTGTGTTGCTACAATAGAATACCTGAGGCCAGATACTTCATAAATAAAAGAGGCTTTTTACCTTACAGTTCGGTAGGCATAAGACCATGGTGCTAGAAGTCTAGCCAGGGCTACCCTGTGATGCATCAAAAATCAAACAAAGGGAAAAGAAAAATTGTTTTGCAAAGAAGAGGCCAAGCTGGGGTTAATCTACTTCCTAAAAAAGCTGCTCTCAAAATGACTAGCTCATGAGCTGGAAAAATGGCCAGTGATTAAGAGTGTTTGGTGCTTAAGCATGAGAGCCTCTTGGATGAAAGACTACTCTGGTTTATCCCTCTAGAGACCAATTAAAAAGGTAGTCATGACCATGCATGCTATAAACCCAGTCTCTAAGGGGCAGAGACTGCAAAAATCACTGGGGGCTTCTGACATATAGCAGCCTCAAGTTGAGAGGAAGAGCTAGACTCAAGAAAACCCATGAATGTGTAATGAAAAGGACACCTGGTCTTCTCCTCTGGCCTCAACATGCACATACATGCATCTGTACACACATGCACATATACCATGCATCACACACATGACACTACATACATAACTAAGAAAGTTAAATAAGCAAATAAATGAAAGCTGTAGGAGAATGAATTCCTTCTATATGGGCAACGTATTACCTGATTACCTTCTACAAAGCTACTCCTCTGAAATGTTACATCACCTCAACACCAACACACTAGAAAACAAGTTTCTAGAGCTCAAAACTTTTAGGGAACACAGTAAATGTATCTCCAGTATATTGGATCTGTATTTATTCAGGTTACACCAAAAGCATGTCTCCACGACAGAACCTGTGTTTATTCAAGTTACAACATGGCAGCTAGTCTCTAAGATGGAGTGTTACATGCAAACAACAGAAGCTAACGTACCTCATATAAAATGTGTCCAACCTCCTATTGGTCGGAACAGGTCACAAAGCCAACCTAGTGTCAATTCTTAATGTGAGGAGTGTCAAGTGGATCTAACAGGGGGTCTGGGGAGAATGATTTGTGACCATATTTGGAAAGTTTTACAAAAATAAACAGACATCATGATTTCTTCCTCTATCCTTTCCCACTTCCTACTGTCTAAAAAGACACCATACCCACTGTCCTTTCAGGAAATTTCCTTCTGGGGTGTGTGTGTGCATGTGTTTCATTTCATGGAGTATTTAGGAGAGTATAAACGTAACCTGACTAAGGAGTTCACCAGTTGGGCCTCTGGGGGTAATTAAATAATGTGATCAAGGTGGAACATCCATGATTTAACATCAGTGGTTTTGTGAGAAGAAGAGAAACTAGAAGACACACACATGTATTATTTATCTTGAAATGCAATCCTCTATGTCATCTCAGGATTCTGCCAGCACAAAAGCCATCACCACTTGAAACACTGAACAGTGAGAAAAAAGAAATATACTTCTTAGAGTTTCTTGGCTTTGGGTATTTCACTGTAGTAATGCAAAACAGACTAAGATATTCATACATGAAGAACAGCAGAACAGTTCTATCATTGATGACTTCCATCTAGAAAGGAGGCAAGTTTAAAGATAGGGTTTAGACTAAAGTCTAAAATTGCCATTTCTCACCCCTAAATAAGAAATACTTAACAAAATAGATGGTTCATGGCTTGAGAATGAATCTAAGAAATTGTATTATGCTCAAAGTGAGTGAATGACTTTTGGTGACATATCAAATGAAGGCAACAGCCTTATTAATGGGCTCCTACTAACAAAAGAACAGATGGAAAAAATGGTACCTTTTACAGTGAATAAAATATCAAGTATTTTTTAAATGCATAACTTTATAATTAAACAAAGACCTCCATGATGACCACTAGAGGTGTTTAAGGTACCAATTTATTATTCTCAGAAGATGCCAGGGCTGGAGAGATGGCTTAACAGTCAAGGTGCTTTCCTGTGAAGCCTAAGGACCCATGTTTGACACTCCAGAGCCCATGTAAGCCAGAGGCACAAAGGTGAGGCAAGTGCAAGGTCGCACATGCCCACTAGGTGGCTCAAGCGCCTATAGTTTGTTGACAGTGGTGGAGGCCCTGACGTGCCAATATTCTCTGTATCTCTCTATGAATATAAAAATAAAAGGGCTAAAGAAAAGCTGAAGGAGGAGAAAGAATTCACAATTTATACTGACAGCTTTATGAGCTCTGTGTTATGGTAAAAAGAAAAAGTAGTTTTCACAGAGGAATTTGGAGGGAGGAGAAAGAAAAAGGAGAAGGAGGAGAAGCATATGATGGTTTGGATGTGAAATGGCCCCTAAAGGCTCATTGGGTGTGAGCACCTGGAGCTCAGCTGGTGGTGCTGTTTTGATAGATTGGGGCCTGTGGTAAGTGGGGCTTCATTGAAGGGCATGGATGTTTGGGAGCAGGACTAAGGGTTATATGCCTGTCTAGTTCTGGCCCAGATTCTGTTATGAGCATGTAAGGACCAGCATATGGTCCAGGGACAGTTTAGATAAATAAGTTTGTTTTTCTTTGTGTGTGAGAGTAAAAATGCAAAGTCAAACTTTGTAAGCAAAAACTAAGAGTAAGCTGAGTACAATGACATAGTAAGAGATTAGCAGAAGGTGTGTGTGGAACCCTAGATAAGTAGTGGAAAATACAAAAACCCCAGCTGCTCAGCAGCCGTTGTCCCAGTCCTCCCAACACTATGACTGACTGAACGGCTGCTCAGCAGTCCGGACTGAGACCTCCGCGAGACACATCACCGATCCGAATTCATCTGCCCGACACACTGTCTGAACGACCGAGACTCGCCTTGAAACACCGCGAACCGAGAGAAAAGTCGGAGCACGGACCCGCGCCACCAGGTTGTAAAAGTCGGAGCACGGACCCGCGCCACCAGGTTGTAAAACGTCAGAAATCTCGCAGACTGAGTCTCGCGTTGAGACCGAGTCTTGCGATACTGCGTCCCAAGTCTTGCGATATCAGGTTGTATACATGTTAGACTCGTTAGAAATATTCTTGTGTTAGTAGTGATGAATATAATTTGGTTATATATTATATTAGCTATAATATTAGTTGTGATAGTTTGGACTTGCTTGTGTGTGACTTTCATCCCAGTAAACTCCTTTGCGAGTACACCAGCGTCTGAGTATTATTGACCTTCGTGGGCGGAATCCTCTCAACCAATCATCTTTGAGAGTGCTCGTGACAGATTCCCACTCCACCTCCTATTTAGTCACTAAGATGTGAGCAGGCTGACTCTAGCTCTCAGTGCCTGGGGCTGGAGCCAATCCTGCCAACCATGAACACTACTGGCCTATCCCACCTTGAAACTGTAGGCTAAATCCTTCTTCCACAAAGTTAATTTTAAAACTTTTTTCTTTTCATTGACAACTTCCAATATTATAGACAACAAGCCATGATAATTCCATCCCCTCCCCCCACTTTCCCCTTCACAAATATATTCTCCAACATATCCCTCCCACTCTGTTAGTCTCTCTTTTATTTTGATGTCATCATCTTTTCCACCTCTTAGGAGGGTCTTGTGAAGGTAGTGCTAGGTACTGTGAGATCATGGATATTAAAGCCAATTTGTTTCCAACTGATTGCATTATAAGTCGTCCCAACCTTCTTTTGGCTGTTACATTTGCTCCGCCACCTCTTCCGCAATGGCCCCTGAGCCTTGGAAGGTATGCTAGAGATGTTTCAGTGCTGAATAGTCCTCTGTCACTTCTCAGCACTATTTTTGTCAGATAGATTCTCCCCCCACCAGGAATGAGAAAAGTCACTAATATAGAGGAGAAGGAAGAGAGAAGATGTGTCAGGTCCAAGAGGTGGGAATGACATGCTTTTTGAATGGCAGAGGGTTTCTGATGTCAGACATCCAGAGGCCTCTACAAGCTGGAGAAAAGAAGGAAACAGATCTTCCCCGGAGCCTCCAGAGGGAAGGAGGTGAATGCTGGGGCTCAGCCAGCTCTCTCCTTTTAACACTGCTAAGATTCCCTGCCCATGAAATGCTGCTGTCCATAGCTAAACTGGATCTTCTCCCCTTAGTTCACTTAGTCAAGATGATTTCTCATGGGCATGCCCAGAATTTGATTGCCCAGGTGATTCTAGTTCCTGCACAGTTGACAACCAATATGAAACCATCACTGGGTGGTTTAAATTTAAAATGTCCCCTGTAGCTGGTGGAGCCTTTGGGAAGTAAAGCTTGGTGGGAAGAGGTGTCCTTGGGGATGGGCCTTAGTATTTATCAGTCCAGTCCCACTGGGTGTTCACAGGGAGCTCCCTTCTTCTTCCCTGCTAATGGGTAGAGGTGTACCGCCTGGCTGACTGCATTTGACATGCTTTGCCCCATCATGGTAACACTTGCTGGAAGCCTGTCCTTTAAGATCACCAAGATCATAGGTTATTAAATGCAAATCCCAGCACCAGAGGTGGCCTACCTTTTTATAAGTTGGGTCAGGAAGGCTCCTCAAGTTCCCTAAAATATTACAGACTATTGTCACTGCTCTTGGTTGACCACTGAAACTAGATGGTAAGGCCTTGTTGCTAAAGATAGCATACTATACTGATGCAGCAACTAAAGATGCAAACAGGGTATCCCTGCTGCTGTAGCCTGCTGGCTGAAAGGATTCGAGCCTGATGGGGAGTGAGGATTAAGGAAAGACAGAAGAAAGAGTGAAAGCATGGATTCCAGTCCAGGGCTGAAGCCAGGACTGAAGACATGGTTTATTTCACGGCATTCCTTTTTATATCTCTTTACAAACAGTTTTTCCATGGACAAAGATTTTATGAGCTTTACAAGTTCCTATCAAAAAACCTTCCTGTTACAGAGTTTTTGCATTTCAATCATTTCTCAGTACAAAGGACCAGCCAAATGGCTGAAGATACCTAATCTTGCTTACAGATAGGCTGTTTATGGTTATGCTAATGTCTTGCTGCCAGAGCGCTTCCGACACTGAAGATACACATCTTACTTGCAGGAAGGCTGTTAAAGTTTTGCTAATGTCCTGCGGCCAGAAGCCCAGGGATATGGATACAAGTCCAGCCAGAATGGCTCCCGACACCCTGCTCTGTAGGAGCTAGCTATGAGTAGAAGCAGGCATATAACAGTTGCCTAAGTCATCTGGGTGCTAGGTTATGTTTCTCATTTAGAGTCCCAGTGGCCCCCACCTTGCGCCTTTTTGCTCTTTCATTTGCACCATACTTACTCCTCTGCCATGACTAACTTTAAGCAAAAATTCTAAGTTTTGTGGTAATAACACATTTCTTACAATGTCCTGATTGATAACAGCCCAGACACAAACAATGAATGGAATTGGGATATTTGTGAATCTCTGGAGGAAAAGCACTCTGGTACTGTGCACTTCTGGGGAGCCAAGTTTCCATTTGAGATGATTGCATATTGATAATCTCTGAATATAATAATAGGTTTGAATGTGAGAGATATATTAGGAGCTTTTACTTTTCCTTTTAATTACAAGGCTAAGATTTGCCTTTTCTTTTTTTAAAATATATTTTCTTTAAAAAAATTTTTGGTTTATTTTTATTTATTTATTTGACAGCAATAGACAGAGAAAGAGGCAGAGAGAGAGAGAGAGAGAGAGAGAGAGAGAGAGAGAGAGGAAGAGAATGGGTGTGCCAGGGCTTCCAGCCACTGCAGACAAATTCCAGATGTGTGCACCCCCTTGTGCATGTGGCTAACGTGGGTCCTGGGGAATAGAGCCTTGAACTAGGGTCCTTAGGCTTCATAGGTAAGTGCTTAACCACTAAGCCATCTCTCCAGCCCTTAAAATGTATTTTATTTATTCATTTATTTGAAATAAAGAGGCAGAAAGAAGAAGAGAGAGACAGAGAATAGGCAAGGCAGGGCCTCCAGCCACTGCAAACAAAGTCCAGATGAATGCATCCCCTTGTGCATCTGGCTAATGTGGATCCTGGGGAATTGAACCTGTGTCCTTTGGCTTTGTAAGCAAATGCCTTAACTGCTAAGCCATCTCTCCCACCCATTGCCTTTTCTTTTGTTGACTATTTTCCATCAATGATTTCTCATTGTTCCTTTCTCTTGTGCAACTGCTTTCTAACTACTAAAAAAGAATTTTTTTTTTTTTAAAAGCACTAGAGGCAAACTAGAAGGACAAAGGTTTTAAAACTTTTGCCTAAATCTTAATTTTCATTCATTTATTTTCTTCTCAGTCAGCCTTATAATTACAATCCAACTTCTTTTTCTGGAATGTCCTTGAGATGAAAGTCTATGAATTTCCCCAAATTCAGAAGAGAAACTGCCTGCAAAATAGTAGTCTCACAAGGGGCTAGAGTTACATGATTTGGTGACATTGCAAGGAACTCAAACCAAAGTGACATCTCTCAGTAACTGTCCACATAAGAACAGAACACAAGAATAAGGAAGTGAAAGAGAAGGTGTGGTAAAATGCATGCAGGTTATGTGGGAATTCTGTGAACACACCCGTTATCTATGACTCAACCCACACAAGCTCACATTATGAAAGTGCAATAAGAGCTTAAATTAAGCTATACATGAGTGGATATTTTTCTCCTTTTTGGTTCTGTACTTTGTGGTGAAGAGGATATATGATAATTACTTGGTGGATTGGTTCTCACTAGTCTAGCAAATTGAAAAATGCAAGGATAGGGTAGCTTCTGGATTGTCTAGCCTGCTTTCTCACACTAATCATAAATATTGATGAAATCTGAACCTCACTTTGGTGCTCTTTAAATGCAGCGTGAATTATTCAGATTATTTGTCTATACTGTAATAAATGGAAACGTCTCCTTGGACCTTATTTTTGGTATTAAAAATACAAGTAACATAGGTACGGTAATGCTTTGAGTATAAAAACAAAATAAGACAAAGACTTCTGCCTTCCCCTATTATGGAACCCCAGTAACCATGCTTGTATCTATGAAATGATCTGTTTATGTTAAAACACATATTTTATGAGAGAGAGAATTGGCATGACAGGGCCTCCAGCTACCGTAGCTCATACACCACCTTGTGCACAGACGCCACCTTGTGCATTCATCACCTTGTACATTTGGATTTAGATTACATGGGATCTGTGGAGTTGAACATGGGTCCTTAGGCTTTGCAAGCAAGTACCTTAACCACTAAGCAATCCCTCCAGCCCCATAACTATGTTTAAAAGGCCATTCTAGGGTTGGAGGGATGGTTTAGTTGTTAAGGTTTTGGCCTATAAAGCCAAAGGAACCAGGTTTGATTCCCCAGAACCCATGTTAGCTGGATGCACAAGGGGGCACATGCGTATTGAGTTCATTTACAGTGGCTGGAGGCCCTGGTGCACCCATCCTCTCTCTCTCTCTCTCTCTCTCTCTCTCTCTCTCTCTTTCTCTCTCTCCCTCTTTCTTTGTCAAATAAATAAATAAAAAGGCCATTTTACCTTTCTATCAAGTCAGCTATTTATGATGGTGTGAATGATGGTAAGTTCAGAAAATTCCACCATCCTGAGCACAGCTTTGCTTTGCCACAAGCTTCCACCATGATGTTACTTCTAACCCAATCCCCCCCACCAAAAAAAAAAAAAAAAAGCATCAAGACACACTGACTACGGACTGAGACCTTTGAAACCAAAAATACTAAATTTATATCTTCTGTTGTTGAGTGCCTTCTCTTAAGTATTCATCACAACGATTAGGAAAAAGTCTAACAGAGAAACATTTCATTTGTAGATTTTGGGAGGGTTTTTGAGGTAGGCACATGCCCAGTTTTTTAAATTTTTTAGACAGTTTCAATATCTGTATGAGGCTGAACTAATTTTTACTTGAAGTTTGATACTATCCTCTTCTTCAAAAACATTTTGTTATTTTAGAAGACTACTAACATTAATTCAGTTACAATTCAGTTAGTAAAAATTTTCTAGAAGTGACCGCTTATTCAAAGCTTTAAAATATTAAGAAAATACTTTACATGCACATATATCTATATCTATATCTATATCTATATCTATATCTATATCTATATCTATCTATCTATCATCTATCTATCTATCTATCTATCTATCTATCTAGTTAGCATTTACAAGAAAACTCCTTTTAATTTTTTCTGTTTGTTTGTATTTTTCTCTTTTATATTGTATTATTTTTTCCAATTGATATTTTTTTTTAAAATATTAGTTATATCTGAATGATACTTGGCTTAATAGGGCCTCCTTTTGTATCTGTTTTATATTTTTGTCATTTTTTACCTTCACCTTTTTAAAATTGTTGCTTCTTTTGTGTTCATTAACAGAAAAAAATTGAACTTTTAAAATTGGAACCTTACCTCACTAATATCTATGCTTTCATTTTCTAGCAAACCATTTAAGACTATCAAAGCGTATTACTGTATTTTGGCTGCTATAACAAAATACCAGCTTATAAATAGAAATCTATATTTTATAGTCCCTGAGAACTGAGAAATCCAAGATCAAGGTAACAGTATGCTTAGATCATCCTTCCCTTCTACAGGTGCTAGCCTCAGTCATAACTATTTTATTCTTTCACTTTGAAATCACCTTTTTACTTTCACATATGAGAGAGAATGCAATATTTGTCTTTCTGTGACTGGATTATTTCCCATAATACCACCCAGTTCCATTTTGCCACAATGACAGAATTTCATCCGTTTCATTGCGGAGCACTGTCTTTATCAATCCATGGACTCTGCATTAAAAGCTTTTCTCATTGCCGTGACAAAATGCCCCACTAAAGCAACTTAAGGAAGGGTTTATTATAGCTCACAATTGGAGGGTACAGGCCATCACAATAGGACGTCATGGCAGGAGATTGTGCTGGGCACATTTCATCCATTGGCGAGGAGAGAAAGAGGAATGTTTATGCTCAGCCTATTTTCTCCTATATATTCAGACCTGGACTCAAGCCCATGGAATGGTGCCACCTGTTGTAAGGGTGAATCCTCCCACATCAATTAGCATAATCAAGAAATGTGCTCACCGACTGAAAATTTGTCTCCTACATGATTATAAGTCCAACTAAGTTGTCAATGAAGATTAATCACCACAGACATCTAGGTTAATTCCATATGATGCTATCTATTCTCAATAGTGCTACAATAAACATAACAGGAAGGAATCTCTTACATATAGTCATTTCATTTTCTTTTGCAATGTACCCAGAAGAGGTTAACTGCAGAGTTGCATCATATAACAGATCTATTTCTAGTTGTTTGAGAATTCTCCACACTGTTCTCATAATATCTGTAATAATTTACATGCCAATCAGCATTATGCAGGGTTTCTTTTCCCTCACAACTTTTTTTCTCTGTTTTTTTTGTGATAACTCCAGAATGACTATTTACGAAGGAATTCTAATCTCATCATTTATTTCCCCTTTCAGTTTCAGAAGGTGCATATTTTGTATGGTATGTTAAGAAAAAGAGATATAAGTTACATTTTTGTTTTGTGTGACAAAGTCTCATTATGTAGACCAGGCTGGTCACAAATTTGCAAAAGTACTCCTGCGTCTGCCTCCTGAGTGCTGGTATAACAGGCATGTGCCAGCACAGTAGTTAAGAACTATAATTTTGTCTGGGTAGACTTTTTAGCCTTTGATCTCAAAATCATTAGTCAGTTTTCAAATTAATGTACATGTTTCTTCAAAGTTATTGCTTGCCAACTATTTAAAATCACAGTGAAATAAGCTCAACACACACACTCACACACACACAAACACACACACACACACACACACACACACACACACACAACCTCCAAACATAGTCCTTGAGATTTTATATTATGGAGTGACTTGAGGAGTAAATATTCTCATTTAAAATGCAGTATTGAAAATAATAAGCCATTTTCATGGTTCTCATTAAATAAGGTTCTGTAAACAAAGGATCCTTTACATACTGTTCTCTGTAGTGGCTGGAGACCTTAGATAAATTGCAAATAAACAATTGGTTCTGATATAAAGTACACAGGTCTCCAAATGTAAGAACAAAGAAAATCTGAATTAAACAAAAAAATCACCATGTGTTAAAATACATATCTGCATCAGAGTTCTCACCTGGGCTTCATCCTCACCTGGTTTGTGGAGGTCAGCAGTGGTGGCGAGGGGCATGCGTAGACATAGACATAAAAAGACACAGTACTCAAGAGATTCCCTGGTGTTCAATGTATGGAAGACTGGAGCAAAGACTTCCTCATCATTATAGGACTTCAGCTCACTTCATAGGCTGCCTGTGGAGGCCAACACAACACTCCTGACAAATTCCCAACAGTTTGTCAGACATTTTATTCGAATTGCCTCCTTCTCCTTGCAGAGCATGCAGAAGAACAGCAATATCCCATCCCCTCTGTACCTCCTAACTGCTGTTTTAAGGGATAATGAGCAAATTTAGATCTTCATTACAATGTTAGTTTGTACAGCTTGGCCTATTTATTTATTTTTTTCTCTACCTTGCTATTATAATCACAAGACTAGGAGACTGACTCTGGATAAAAGAATTTATTTAGAGCCAGTATTGTAAAGACATTCATTTGTTGAAACAGTGGGAGCTGCAAAGCATTGTCCTGTGGAGGAAGTTCTGAACACTTGTTCTGTCTCAGCCACATAGAGCTCCTGTAATTTTCCTCTACAAACAATATTTCAAATCATAACTTTTTCCTTGAATGACTTCAAATAGGCAATTCCAAATGCTTCTCTCTTTTTGGAGGTGAGTCTTATTTGATAATTCCCTTTCCTACACCTCAATATAAATCTTATTAATATAATGCTCTTTAAAATCCAATATATAATTTAATAGGAATACTCAGGTAATAAAGAAATACTGAGCAAAAAATCATGATAAGCTAGAGAGATGGCTTAGTGGTTAAAGTGCTTGCCTGTAAAGCCTAAGGATCCAGCTTTGATTCCCCAGTACCCACATGAGCCAGATCCACAAGGTGGCCCATGCATATGGACTTTATTTGCAGTGGCTAGAGGACTTGGCACACCCATTCTCTGTCACCTGCCTCTCTCTCAAATAAATAAATATATTTTTTAAAAAATTAAGAATTAATGAGGTTTGGTTTTCATTTCACAAGAATATGTAAGCACCGATAACAAAAGCTTTTGGTAGGGCTCAGTGGGAGGTGGTCAAAACAGATTCATAACCGGTCAAGGACTAAAAGTAATGAGAGCTTGACCCTAGACAAGAAATACACATTATCTTCTTCTAGGGCTTAGAAAACATCACAGAAGTTAGAACAGAAAGAATGTAAGAACCAGAGGATGTGGAGGAGTGCTGTGGAACTTTAATGTTCAGACATGACAAGATCATTGCACACATGAACTCACACAAGCTACAGTTACCTGAACTGCACATGATGAAATGAATCAATATTCTGCTCTAGAAAAGGCTTGGGAGGCCACTCCTTTCCATAATGAACTCATGACAATTAAATATTGCCTGAAATAGTAAGAGACAAGAAGGAGTGCAGTAGAAATGAGGGGTCAGGGAGAGTAAGGTGGCATACATATGACCAAAAAGGTAGTATCTACAGTTGAAAATGTCAAAAAGCAAGTAATGAATTGACCCCCCCCAAAAAAAAAAAAAGATCATATTTTGAAAGGATGAAAACTTTCTGAGGCAGAAATAAAAAAAAATTAGCAATCTACATTATTTCTATAGCAGCTTATATACTTTGCAATGCATTTTCCAAACTATGCAATATTAAAAAGGCTTAGTGGCTAAGGCACTTGCTAGCAAAGGCAAAGGACACACGTTTCATTTCCCAGACCCATGTTAGGCCAGATGCACAAAGTGGCGCATGAGACTGGAGTTTGTTTCAGTGGCTAGAGGCTCTGGTGGGCCTTCTCTCTCCCTCCCCCTGTCTCTCTCTTCTCAAATAAATAAATACAATGTTTTCTTTTTAATATTCTCCAATGTGGCCAGCTGTGATGACACACACCTCTAATCCCAGCACTTGGGAGGCCATAGATTTAGCTGTCAACGGTAGAAGGAAAATGAGAATGCACATGAATAAGAGGAGAAGCCAGATGCGTAAACCAAGAAGAATGCTTCCCTCAAAGCAGAGGAAAAGAGTTTGTTACAGGTGACAAGGCAAAAATATGCAAGAACTGATGCCTGGTAGAATTCTACCCCCCTATAATTTCCAAACCTCTTTCTGAACTATACAATGCTTGCTCACTTTTTAAAGAGTCTTTCATGGCTATGTCAGATAAAGAGGGGAACTGGTAGAAAATGGATCAAGGAGGGGTGTGGAGATGGCTCAGGTGCTAAAGGCATTTGCTTGCAAATCCTATCATTCTGAGCTCAATTCACTAGTCACCCACCTAAAGCCTAATGAAAAGAGTAGCACAAGTATCTGGCATTCCAGTTTGCTATGGCATTAGCACATGTACACAGGCACACACTTGCATGTACACACACACACACACACACACACACACACACACACATACACACACACATGAATAAATGAAAAGTGTTCTGTCTGCCAGTTCTGAATTGAAGATGGAGTCAGGGGGCCATGGGCTAAGTAATTCAGTAGCTTATAGGAAATGGAATCAGCCCCTCAGCTCACAACCAGGAAGAGAATGGAGGCCTCCATGCTATAAGTACAAGGTATTGAGTTCTAGTATCAACCTGCAAGAGCAGGAAGCAGAAAGGAAGCTGTGCATTGATGCTAAGATGTTAGCCCGGTAAGGCCCATGCTGGGTTTCTAACCATGGGTAATAAATTTGTATTGTTTTAGGCAATAAGACTTGACAATTTGTTATGGTCACAAATTAAAATCAATTAATACCCGGTGCTGGGGTGAAAAACAAGAAAAATATATAACATATCATATAAAATGTGATAATATATCATATATTTTATAAATGTATCAATTAAGGATATTTACATTCTAATTACCCTTTCTGAAATAGTCACCTGATAAATACTCCAAGAAAAAATATTTAAGAAAGACAAGAGCAACATGATAAGACAAGACTTGATAAACAGTGGGAATAACTTATCAGATGTAACTATCAGATATAAAAAAAATTAAAATCCAAGCAGGACATGGTGGCACACGCCTTTAATACCAGCACTTGGGAGCAGAGGTAAGAGGATCGCTGTTGAGTTCAAGGCCACCCTGAGACTACATAGTGAATTCAAGGCCAGTGTGGGCTAGAGTGAGACCCTACTTCAAGAAAAAAAAATTAAAATTCTTGGGCTGGAGAGATGGCATAGCGGTTAAATGCTTGCCTGTGAAGCCTATGGACCCCGATTGGAGGCTCGGTTCCCCAGGTCCCACGTTAGCCAGATGCACAAGGGGGCGCATGCGTCTGGAGTTTGTTTGCAGTGGCTGGAAGCCCTGGCATGCCCATTCTCTCTCTCATTCTCTATCTGCCTCTTTCTCTCTCCGTCACTCTCAAATAATCAAATAAATAAATAAAATCTTTAAAAAAATAAAAATTCTAGCAAGATTAATTATACAAGAAGTTTGGAAGCCACTGGGCCATATGCAATATTGACCGTAATTTACAAGACTATGTTAAGGAAAATTGAAATGTATTTACTGCAAATGAGAATAAATAACAAAACTGAAAATTTTAGTAAAAAGATTAAGAAATTATACATTTTTTTCCTTTGAAAATAAGCTAGGAATTCGGTAAGATAAGCATATAGCTCAGCTAGGTAAGGACTTGTTGTTGAGGTCAGGTCCTCAGTATCCACCGTAAGAAGCCAAACACGGTGGCACACACCTGTAATCCCAGCACTAGGTAGATGGAGATGGGAGGGTTCCTAAGGCTTGCTGGTTAGCTGGTCTAGCCCAGTCAGTGAGTTTCAGGTTCAGCTAGAGACCCCGCCTTCAATGCTAAGGAGGCGAGTGATTGAGAAAGACACCCAATGTCAGTCTTCAGCCAACCACACACACGTACACAGATATGCTGCCCACACATACACCTGCCAAAAGCAATTACAATTACTGAGAGGAAATTAGAAGCTATAAGGAAGCTCCATATAGCATGTTATAGTGCAGACTAGAAGTAAATCAGAATGTGACAGAATACTGAGAAATTTTAGAGTATATGGAAGGAAATCCACTCCACTTTGTTGGTGGCTTCCTTCGCTGTAGTGAAGGTAATTTAACATAATATTGTTCAATTATGTCTATAATTTATTTTCAACCTTTAGGATGAGGGACAGACTAGGAAATAGAGGACTGGTCTCCAAGGGAGTGCGATTGAGCTATTTGGTGGATATTTAGGAGGAGGCTGTGGGAGGTCCAAAGCTCTCTGGGAGCATACCTGGGAGGGGAATGGTGTGTCCTTAGCTTCTTTCTCTGAGCACCCTGTTAAAACACACGACTGCCTCAGAATAGGCCCAAAGCAACAGGACCATTTGATTTTGGACTGCCACCCCCAAAACTGTGAGACAAAGTTACCTTTTCTCTTTTAGAGTGAATTATCTCAAGTATTTGATAATATTGATGTAAAGCTGATACATCAAACATAAGAGATTTATTTATTTTTCATTTTTTAACATTTATAAAATAAATATACATATGATGAAGCTGAGAAGGTAGGGAAAGAAAAAGGAGGAAGGGCCAATTGATGATGAATGTCACATATTTTTTGTCAGTCTAGAGTCAATGAATAGCAAAGAAGGTATAAACATAAGAAATGTGGTAGTGAAAAAATAATTGAAGGCAGAAGTATTTAAGTAATTATGTCTACAAAATGTGATCAATGTTCAAACAAAATGAAAAGAAGCTTTATTTTCTCACAACTATCAGACCCTTTTCAATTTTTTGTTTATTTGGATTATACTTTTAAAAATATTTTATTTGGGCTGGAGAGATGGCTTAGCAGTTGAGCGCTTGCCTGTGAAGCCTAAGGACCCTGGTTCAAGGCTCTATTCCCCAGGACCCACGTTAGCCAGATGCACAAGGGGGCTCACGCGTCTGGAGTTTGTTTGCAGTGGCTGGAGGCCCTGGCGCACCCATTCTCTCTGTCTCTCTCTCTCTCTCTCTCTCTCTCTCTCTCTCTGCCTCTTTCTTCCTCTGCCTGTCACTCTCAAATAAATAAACAAACAAAATTAAAAAAAATATTTTATTTATTTATTTGAGGGAGAGAGAGAGAAAGGAAGAAAGAGAGAGAGAGGATGCGCAAACACTGTTAGCCACTATATACAAACTCCTGAGGCACAAACCACCTTGTGCATCTGGTTTTATATGGGTACTGGGGAATTGAACCCAAGTCCTTAGGCTTTGCAGGCAAGTGCCTTAATCTCCTGCCCTTTCATTTGTGTTATCTTATCTAGTATGTGTACTGTCTTCCAAATCACAAAGGAAAGCTCAGCCTACAGTCATCTACTCTGCAAGAAAGTAGCTAATGTTAATATTCATGCAAAAGTAAAAGACCTTAACATTTAGTGGAAATGACTTTCTTTCACAGAACATCATAGAATTGGTGAAGTGCACTTGCAAGTATTGTACAGAACAGCTAAAATTTCACTTATGTATAGCTTTGCCCCATTGATTAAAATCCTAGTTGACAGTTTCAACCTATGCCCCTAGTGGACAAACTGACATTCTAAGTCATAGCTTGTAATTCCATGATTTCAGTCGTGTACATATTGGACAAGTCTAAGAGAGCTATTAAAACATGATTCTTTGAACAAAAAGTATGAATGAAAAATGAAAATATCCCTAAAGTTCCTACAAGAAATCCCAAAATCTGGTCCCCTGTTCCATAATTACAAAACTTTCCTTTTATTATTGATGACTTTTTCATAAAAATAAATCTATTTTATAATTTTTTATGTATTGGCTTTATTTACTTAAAAGTGAAATAGAGAGATAAAAGCAGAGGGATAGAGAGAGAGAGTGAAAGAGAAAGACAGAGAGAGAATGGGCATATCAGGGCCTCCAGCTACTGCAAACAAACTGTGCATCTGGCTTACATGAGTCATGGGTAATTAAACTTGGGTCCTTTGGTTTGGAAGAAAGTGCCTTAACAATTATGCCATCTCTCAAGCCCAAAGTTATTTAAATTTTCATTTTACCCCATACATATTAACCAAGAGAGTCACTAGAATAACTACACAAAAATAAATATAGGCATGTATTTCTAGGAAGTCAACTGAAAAAAACTAAACTTATGAAAACAAATGGATAATATTTGTATTAATGACATTAATTATAGAAATATTATTCATTAAGATAGTGAATGGGCTGGAGAGATGGCTTAGCAGTTAAGCGCTTGGCTGTGAAGCCTAAGGACTCTGGTTCGAGGCTCAATTCCCCAGGATCCACGTTAGCCAAATGCACAAGGGGGCACACGCATCTGGAGTCGTTTGCAGTGGCTGAAGGCCCTGGTGCACCCATTCTCTCTCTCTCTCTCTTTCCCCCATCCCTGTCTTTCTCTCTCTGTCTGTTGCTCTCAAATAAATACACAAAAATTTTTTTTTAAAAAGATAGTGGAAAATATCACAACATGACACAAACAAAAACTAAATTACTGAGAGGACAAATCATTAACTATAAGCATAATTGTAAAACCAACAAAATACTTAAGGCTGAGGAGATTGCTTAGTGGTTAAGGCACTTGCCTGCAAAGTCAAAGGAGCCAGGTTTGCTTCCCCAGATCCCATGTAAGCCAGATACACAAGTTGGCAATTGCATCTAGAGTTTGTTTGCAGTGGCTTGAGACCCTAGAGTGCCCATTATCTCTCTCTTTCTCTCTCTCCTTTTTTCTCTTTCTCTCAAATAAATAAATAAAAATAAAATATTTTTAAAAACAAAATACTTAGCAAAATAGTTTTATTTTGTATACATTCATCAAAGATAGTCCAATTACATATTTTGTAGAGAGTGAAATCCTCTTAAGTTTCCCAGTTTTAAATCCTAGAAATTTCATTAAAAATGGGAAGTTGCTGAGCAGGTAGAAATAGCCTGAGGCTCAGATACACACTACCCCACAGGGATTGATTGAGGCCTTCTTAACTTCACAAAGTTTACATAAACACACTGAGGAGGCCTTCCAGGTAATGAAAGTTGGGGCCAAAGTCAAATAATACAAAACTTGTTGTAATGTATATATCATAATAAAAAATTTGAAAATTGGCAAAACTAAAGAAAATGGGAAGCTAAATATAGAATTTTTTGTTCTTTAGTATAATCA
Organism: Jaculus jaculus; assembly: GCF_020740685.1. NCBI lineage: Eukaryota > Metazoa > Chordata > Mammalia > Rodentia > Dipodidae > Jaculus > Jaculus jaculus. The sequence continues at coordinate 32,091,387 of NC_059104.1, forward strand.
TATTCTACATAATTATCAGCCAAGGTCAGTCTACAAGTAAAGATATTCAATGGCTTTGATGATGGTAGTCAGCTATTAGCTACTGTCAGAAAATATATAACCTATAACTTCATTTCACTCATTGTGCTGATATTTGACTAGGGACATGCACACACAACAGCAAAACCCCAGCTGTGAACCAATATACCCCCAATCACAAGCTCTCTGACTTGTGACCTGCAAATCTTTCAACCTCATGGAGCCTCAGTCTTTTATCCATAAATGTTTTTCATACAAAATTATGGGAGTGGAACAGCTGGAGCAGGCTAATGATAATTTTCACAAAGAGCAGAGAACTCCATTGGCACTTATGTTCTCCTGTGCCCAGTAAGAAGAGATCTTTCTTCTTTTGATTCCCTATGGTATTAACTACATCCACTTCTTTCCAGACACCCAGCTTTGCTTACAGAATAGCCCAATCAGAGAACTCAGGAATGAAAGGCCATCATTTCTAGGAGACTAAGAAGCAAGAGCATTCTCTTTAGCTACTGTAGAATTTGTTATCCTCAACGAACATTTCTTATGCATTCATCATTGTCTTTGATAGAGGAGATGAAACACAAAATAGGAGATGGCTAACAACAAATTTTCTGGCCTTAATTTTTGGATACACCTATCTAGAGGTCACTGTGGAGAACTATAAAATCCATCACTATAACAAAAACCTGAGAACAATGAAGTTATGAAGTGCAATGTTTATTTTGCCTCACAGTTTTAGAGATTCCAGTTAAAGGTCAAGTTGCCCTATTGCTTAGAGCCTGTGGAAAGCAATTTATAATAGGAATATGGGATAGAATATAACAACTGACCTTAGGGCCAGGATACAAAAACAGAGACAGAGAATGAGGGCTGAACATTCCTTTTGAAGGGCATGCATCCACTGATTTAAAAAGCTCTCACTAGGCCACACCTCTTAACAGTTCGACCACCTCTCAATCCCACCACACTGAAGACTGAGCCTTTAACACATGTGTCTTTGGGAGACTTTAAAGAGTCAAACAATAGCATCTACCAATCTCCACTGGCCAAAACACAATCTCTTCACAAACATCTGAAAATTTACTTTGTGGATATATTTCTCTGAGTCTTCCCCCAGTAGCGTAAGCAATTTTGTACTTATTGAATCCATCCCTAGATGAACCTTCCCAAATTCTAGTTACCTCCTGGGAATAGTTTATTATTTATTTTTTGTCTCTAAACTGTAAAGGCATGATACAAGCAATGATATAAAATGTTTGGTGAGTGAAATATCCAATCACTATCATTCAATTTATTTTTTTTTTTTTGAGATTGTTTTATTTTTAATGATGGGAAAAAAAACAAACATCTAAAACCGAAGCTTCTGGAAGAACCACAAAAATATGGAACGCTTCACGAATTTGTGTGTCATCCTTGCGCAGGGGCCATGCTAATCTTCTCTGTATCGTTCCAATTTTAGTATATGTGCTGCCGAAGCAAGCACTCAATTTATTTTTTTTAATTAATGGATTCTTAGTACTCAATATGACGTGATTATAAAAAGCAGAATTAGGGCTGGAGAGACCACTAGTGGGTTAAGGCATTTGTCTGAGAGGCCAAAGGACCCATGTTAGACTCTCCAGATCCCATGAAAGCCAGGCACACAAAGGCAAAGTAAGTGCAAGGTCGCTCTTGCCCACTAGGTGGCACAAGGGTCTGGAGTTCGACTTCAATGGCTGAGGCCCTGTCTTTCCCTCTGTCTCTCTTGCTCTCACTCTCTTGAAAATAAAAAAAAAAAAAAAAGCAGAATTAGCTTTTATTAATAACATCATTGATAATTGGGAAAATAGTACTTTGGAACATTTGTGAACTCTTTGTATATCACTCTTTAGATCAACTGCTGTGTCTACTTTGCTCACTAACAAAAGTTTTGTATCTGCTGAAGTGCCTGGAACTGTGCAAAGACTCAGTAGTAGTTAATTCAAATAACTCAGATGGGAGTTCTTATATCCTATGGATTACATGCTTATTACTAGCTTTCAGAAGTTTATAACCAAATACATACCTACACAAGCTAAAATGAACAGAATTAATTCAGCCTCCTGCTCTTGGGAGAAAGATGCTATCTGTCACTTTGACCTGTCAGTTGGATAGTTAATAGTGCTCAGTCAAACACTAAGCTAAATGTTGCCCTGAAGATATTTTATAGGTGTTATTGGTATTTAAATTAAATTTCACTTTACCTGTCTCTGCCAGCCTCATGCTGGTGGGATGAACTTCCAAACCAGACACAGTTATGGATGAAGGGATTTATTGAAGCTTATACATAGAGGGGAAGTTCTCTAATGGCAGAAGAAACTGGCCCACTTTCACAGGTCCACAGAGAGAGAGAGGGAGAAAAATAAAAAAGCAACCACCACCAGCACAAGCAAGTACACTTCAGCAACCAAGGGAGAGCTCAAGCAATCTGCATTATCTTTTGCTGGAATTCGGAACCACCCTCTCCCTCCTCCTGAAGCAAACAGCTTAGCACTAGACCTCAGGACCCACCCAGTGACACCTCCTCTAGCCAGACAGCTGGAGACCTAAATTACCAACTTTAATAAGCTCCTGAACCTGTTGGGAGACATCCATTCAAACAATCATATTACCTAAGGAGATTATTCTGGAAAATCAGAACAGGACAGGGAAGCTAGTGGAAAAGGCTTTTGGAAGACAATTGCAATTGAAGTTGCTCCCTGAATTTCCATGCTGCCCTTATAGTTGATCCTACCCACAGTTTTCCAGCATCCTTAGTTGGCCCATGAAATCATGTTACTCAATTTTTTGCAATAAATCAATTTACACATATATTCAATTCTGTTTCTTGTGTATTGATATGATTTTACAATTTTTCATTTTATCAGAATTTTATTCAGCTTAAATTAATATACCAATTCCACAGAGTCTTTCTCATTCTCAGATAATATGTTTTGCTTTCTCTCTTTTCCACCATTTTATGGAAAAAGCCCCTTCCTCAATTTGGTAATTAATAGAATACTTAAAAGTCTTTGGCAAGCCGGGCGTGGTGGCGCACGCCTTTAATCCCAGCACTCAGGAGGCAGAGGTGGGAGGATCGCCGAGAGTTTGAGGCCACCCTGAGACTACATAGTGAATTCCAGGTCAGCCTGAGCCACAGTGAGACCCTACCTCAAAAAACCAAAAAAAAAAAAAAAAAAAAAAAAAAAAAAAAGGCTTTGGCAAAGCTCTTTGCTGGTCTCCATGTGTTTTCTGCATATGAAAACATACACTTTCCTTGTTCAACATGATGCTACCAATAACTTTGATAGTTCCTATCTATAAACTTTCAGTTTGATTTAACCATTACATAAAGTCTATAATAGCAAAGTATTGTGGTGTACACAATAAACTTACAATAATTTTTTTTTTTAAACTTAAGACACCAAAATATTTTCAGAAAGCAAAACAGTTTAGAAATAAACTCCTATCAGGTCATTCTCTGAATTCTTAGTGTTGCTTGATAGTTGCTTTCAAAATCTTTTTTTTTTTTTTTTGAGCTGGAGAGATTTCTCAGTGGTTAAGATACTTGCCTGAAAAGCCTAAGGACCCAGGTTTGATTTCCCAGGACCCATGTAAGCCAGATGCACAAGGTGGAACATGCATCTGGAGTTGTTTTGCAGTAGCAAGAGGTCCTGGCATGCTCATTGTCTCTCTCTCAAGTAAATAGAATTTATTTTTAAAGTCTTTTATTAATCATGTCCAAGCACATTTGTTATTCTGAGCATTGGCTTTATTGTGGCTGGTTATTTCCCAAGCATTGCTGTTGCCATTGCTCAGTATTATTTAAGAGATATTTATTGTCACCAAGCCCTTATAGGGAACACCTGAGCCACAAGACACTGGAGAGGGTATGATGAAGACTGACATTAATCTTCTACAGCTTTCCTCCCTCTCTCTCTATCTCTCCCCCACCTCCCTCTTTTCTCTCTAACTCTTATATAATAGTTATCTTTTTCTTCCTTTTCTTAGTGGGCACTGACCTGTAACTCCCAGCACCAGCATATGGCTATCATCCACAATGAGCTTTTGATCAGAGAGACCTGCAAGGTTTCTTAAAAGAAAGAAAGATTTCTTTTGGAGTACTTGATGACCCACCAAAGGTTAGTGGTAAGACCCTACTGCTGAAGACACTGTATGTGGTCGACAAGTAAAATGGAATGGCATGGCTGCAAGCTGGAAGAGAGTCAGTCCCCAGACAGTCAGCACGTCTAGTGCCAGAAGGTGCTACATGGGCGACTCGGGGAAAAAGACCAATATCTATCCAAGCAACTCATGGTCTAACCTACTTAGCAGTAAATAACCTGTTGTGATGCCCACACAAGTGCAATAGTGGCGCACAGCCATGGTGGGGAACCAACTGCTCTTGACTCAGCTAACTGATCCCCTCAGTGGTATGGAACCCTTAGCTGGAACTGGGAAACAAGTCAGAACCATATACAGACATAAGCCCATTCTCCATTAACAAGCTACCATCAATCATGGGCTACAAGAGGACTATACCTATTAAATTCTCTACAAAAAGTAAGGGTTATTTCATTTGTCCTGGTGCTAACTTACTCTCTGTTAGAGAATCTGCTTCTCTTTTTCAGATTGATGTAGATCTTAAGGATCTCTCCCCATCATACCTCAAAAGGGCCCTGGCTGAAACTAAGAAAAATTGTTGAAACAAGCAAGGGTGCTGTTTTCTTGGTGAACCGGGTACCACCACAAGGGAAGGAGATCAACACAGAGAAAAATCAACTCCTACCAAATCAGAGAGCCAGAGCCTCAGAGGCCCCCAACACCTCAGCACTGAAGCAGACTAAAAATTAACCCAACATGGCTCAGGGAAATTTTGCGGAAGAGGGGGCAGAAAGAATGTCAGAGCCACATGTTGAGTCATGATATGCAGAGACATTTCTCCTACCCATAACTGTGGTCTAACTCCACAATGCATGACCCATATACCTCAACAAGGAGGGGCCAAGGGGAGGAGGTAGGTCACAGATGAGCCTAATAATGGTACCAAACTGTATTTGCTGAATACAAAACTAATTAATAAAAAAAATAATAAAATAGGTTTGTGGAGTTTTTTTTTGAATTTTTCAGGAGAAAAATTCTTCATGCCTCTCAATCTGACTGCCAAATACCAAGAGGAATAAAATATCAAAGCAAGCCTGGCTCAGAAACTACTTTCCTATGAAACTGTTCTCATTCTTCTATGGCACTGGTTTAGAAGCTGTGGATTCTTTTAAGAAATCCAATTTAAGTATAATTGTGAGACATGAGTAAACACATTATTCAAAACAATAATAATCAGCACATCAAAATGGCTTCATGGACTTTAATTATTATAGCACAGAACTGTACGATCTGTATTTGCTTTAGCCTCACCTTCATCCATCAGAAGCTGTGATTATTGCATTTGTGTTTTGCTTGTTTTCCTTTGCTTTGTAAATAAGTTTTGTTTTTGCTATAGGAGGTCATTCAATATTTATTAAGCATGTTAATATTTGAAGCCACTCATCACTTCACAAATTCTGGTGGGAGAATCTTGTTAAACTTGTTGAACATTAGAATGATTTATCATGCTTCATAGTGCCTGAAAACAATGGAGCCTGGTCACCCAGTTGTGGAGGTTGTAAGCACCATGGAGACCCACCCGTTAGGCACAAATTTGACTGACTGCACATTCCAATTGCTGCTTAATTGAACAGAAGTTATTTGATTTTTTATAAGTTTCATGTTTCCATGTTTTTTTTAAAAAAGAAAACGCATGGACCACCTCCCTATTTGAATAGCTTTGTTGCTATTTTGCTCTTTTCTACAGAAATATCCATATTATTCTAAGAAATATGTCACATTGGAAATGTGGCATCATGGATATAAAGCAAAGCTAAAGACCTTTGCACTACAAATGATAAGTGGGGGAGAGTAAATAGAATTTGGTCAGTTGGTCTGTTTAATAGCAGATCCTCAAGTGTTCTGGTGTAAGTCTCTAGGAAGGCAAGCGTTGGCAGATTTATTCCAAATTTTTGTAATCACAGACCTTTGATGTACAGAGAAACATTTTTTAAAAATATTTTTAATTTTTATTTATTTGAGAGCTACAGAGAGAGAAAGAGGCAGAGGAGAGAGAGAGAGAGAGAGAGAGAGAGAGAGAGAGAGAGAATGGGTGCACCACAGCTTCCAGCCATTGCATAAGTACTCCAGATGCGTGCGTCCCTTTGTGCATCTGGCTGACATGGGTCCTGGGGAACTGAGCCTTGAACTGGCGTCCTTAGGCTTCACAGGCAAGCACTTAACCGCTAAACCATCTCTCCAGCCCCAGAGAAACATTTTGAGAGTTATGATCTGTAGGTATTTAATACCCTTTGCCTCTTTTTGTGTACTTTTACCTTATATTGATTTCAATTACATTTTTTTGTTAGTCATGTACATACTCAGTGTGTAAACACCCATATTGATACCATCTTTAATATCCTCCCTGTACTCTCTCCTCTGAAGGGAACCTCTTCATTGAGATTGTGGGTCATGCATTGTGGGGGTAGCTATCAGTTATGGGGAAGAGGTGATGTCTCTGTGAATAATGTCCCAACATGTAGCTCTAATAATCTTTCTTTCCCCCTCTTCCATGAATTTCCCTGAGCCATGTTGGGTTCATTTTAGGTCTAGTTCAGTAATGAGGTCTTGGAGAGCCTCTGTGTCTCTGGATCTCTGGTTTGGTAGGAGTTGAGGTTCTCTGTGTCTATCTCCTTCACCCTTGTGCTGATATCAGGTTCTCCAAGAAAGAAGCACTCTTGCTCATTTCCCCAATTACTCTGTGGTTTCACCTGGGTGAAGTACAATGGGCTGAATCTCTCCTCAGGTTTTGCATCCATCTGAAAAAGAGAAGCAGATTCTTCAAAGGAGAGTGAAGTCAGCACTGGATAAATGAGATAACCATTATTATTTTAAAGGGAATTTAATAGGTATAGTCCCTCTAGTAGTCCAAGATTGGTGGGAAATTGATGATGGAGAGTGGACTAAATTTTTGGATATGGTTCTGACTTGTTTCTAGTTCCAGCTAAGGGTTCCATTCCAATGAGCAGATCCATTAGTAAATTCAAGAGCATTTGACTACCCACCATGGCTGTGTGTCACGATTGCACTTGGGTGAGCATGACGTCAGGTTGTTTGCTGCTGAGTAGCTTAGACCATGGGTTACTTGGACATATGTTGGTCATTTTCCCCCAGTTGCTCATGTAGCACATTTGGGCACTAGACAAGCTAACTGTCTGGGGACTGACACTTCCAGATTCCAGCCAGGTCTCTCCATGTTCCCTACCAACAGGATATGGCGTCTTTAGCAGTAGGGTCTTACCATTAACCTTTGGTGGGTAATCAAGTGCTCTGAAAGATATCTGTCTTCTTTTGAGAAACTTTGTAGGTCTCTCTGATCAACAGCTTGTTGTGGATGTAACCCACATGCTTGTACTAGGAGTTAGAGGCCAGTGTCAAGTGAAAAGAAGGAAGAAAAAGATAGGTAATATAAAAGAGAAAGAAAAAAGAGAGAGAGAAGAGAAGTTTAAGGTTATTCTTCATCATACCCTACTGAAACCAGACCGACACTTACAGCTCTTCAAACCTTGCTTAGCAGGTGTTTGGCTGACCCATTGTCTACACATAGGTACACTTCATCTCCTGGCTTCTACAAGATTCTACTCATCTCTCAAGATCCACCCACCTTGCAATATCCTCTAGTGATTATGGCATTTATGAAATTTGATTTTTTGTTTTTTTTGTTTTTTTTTTTGAGGTAGGGTCTCACTTTAGCTCAGGCTGACCTGGAATTCTCTATGTAATCTCAGGGTGGTCTCAAACTCACAGTGATCCTCCTGCCTCTGCCTCCTGAATACTGGGATTAAAGGTGTGTGCCACCATGCCTGGCTATGAAATTTGATTTTAATCATACCATGTTTGCTACTATGTTTGAACTTGCACACCTGTTTTCCTATTAATATACTTAAGTTTTTGAAGCCAAGTATATATTAGTAGCTAATACTTTCCTTTGTGCTCTACTTGGATTTTATATAGCATTTTATGGCTCTAGCCACTATTCATTTTGTTTGTAAGCAATAAAGTGAGCATTTTGGTGAATGATATACAGGCACTGCTCACATCTAGGAAGAAAAAAAATAAAACACAGTCTCCAGAGATAAAAGAAATCTGTGAGTCTGAGACTTGTGTCATAGTTTGAATTGTTTAAGTTACCTTGCCTTTGAAGCCTAAGGACCCAGGTTTAATTCTTCAGAACCCATGTAAGCCTGATGCACAGGGTGGCACATGTGTCTGGAGTTTGTGTGCAATGGCTGGAAGAACTGGTGCACCCATTCTCTCTCTTTCTTTCTCCTCTCTCTTTCTGTCCTCTCTCAAATAAATAAATAAAATATTAAAAATGAAAGCATAAAATAATAGGAAAAGGAGGAACTTGAAAGTTATTGAGGAAGAGTTAAGTCTACAACCACAAAATTCAATATGAAAAGAAAAGAAAATGTAATCATTTCATATTTCCTATATTTCATATTGTGTTTCAAATGGTCTTGTCTTGAAGTTTTATTCTCACAACTCCTCCAGTAGGAAATCTACCAGTACAGTGGAAAGTAGTTAGAATTGGGGGGGGGGGAGAAGAAAGGAATTCTATTTGTATAACTACAAGTCATAGTTAAATAACACTAACTTAATAACCTGCCAATAGTTTACTTGGATAGTGAATTTGTTAAAACATATAATAATACAGATTGGTATAGAAGAAAGTATGACACTGGTGTCAGGATTTGAATGTGACAGAAGCATCTCTTTCTTCCTGTGATCTTAGGCAAGCATCCTTGGCACTGACACCCAGATGCCCTCATGATCTCCAATATATTATCCAGTGATGGGTTCAGCTTAATGAGTAAAAGAAACTGTCAGTTTTATTCCTTATGGTTTTCATTCACCTATATTATCAATATTTTAACTGTTTGATCATTATAATGCAAAATATTTCATTATTTCTAAAATGACTTTACAGTGTGGTAAATAGATAAAATGGGTACATTTTTATGGCAGATTACATTTCTTCCCACCTCATGCCAATATTTACATGTGGCAAACCAATGATAACCTTGCGCACATCTGGCCAAATGGATATAAAAAGGGAAAACAACAACATATTTCACAACATACCCAAATATGTTTGAGGAGTTTGAATGTCATTAGTCATGCTGCTGTCTCCCCTTGTGAATTAATCCTAATTTAGTGCTGTTCTGGATTGCAAACATTATGAAACATTTACACGGACTCAAATGGACTATGGCTTTTTTTTTTCTTCATTTTCAAATAAACCTTTCATATATGTTTTTTAAAAATCAGCCTCTAGTGTGATCTCCAGATCAAGGCAAAACCTCACACTCCCCTCTGGTGATCAAAGTTTGATGACCTCCAAATAACAGAAAACACAATAAGTGGACTTTAGATCACAAGAACAGAAACAATGCCCAGAAGCTACCCACGTCACTGCTGGTGTTCTTTACTTAGGAGTCTTTTCATGAGGGGAGAATAAAGCGCAGGCTGTCAAGAGGCAGCAACTTCCAATTCCTTGGTCTGAAGCCTCGTCTGAGGAACCAGACAAATAGGTTATGTATATACTCAGGAGAAAAGATGTAAAACCACAGAGGGTGGGGTAAGCCTCAAGGAATAAGGTTTGAAGAACAAAATAAAACAACGGGTCAGAAGCCAGAAATTCAAACCTAGCATTAGTAATCATGAAGCCTGCTCAGCACCACACGTACTGAGGGATTATCACATTCCCCAGAAGAGGATTCCTTACCCAGTGATTTCTGCAGTGATGTGGAGGGAGTACTCTTGCAGATACACTGATTTTGTATTATGTTTGTTCTTTGTTCTCATATTTGGGAGGGAGGAAAGCTGTCATTTCCAGAACATTCTGATCACTAATTAAGACTTCCTGAGTTTATACAATGTTTGAACTGCAATGGATCTGTGCCTGAAAGATTTTTCCACAAAAAAGATAAGCTTCTAAAAAGCACCTTAAAATTGCTGTTGGTGAATAACAGAGCTGTGTTTCTTTTCATGAAAGTGCATTTACTTTGATGAAAATCTGCCTGCACTTCTTGTACATGGTTTTAGGTATAGTTTTTTTTTTTTCCTGCTACAACCATCACCGCCATCACTGCCTGTTCTATAAGGGCAAAACAAGAGTTCACAGTATTTAAGCCCAAGAAGTCAGAAAACATGGGCCCACTCAGGATGTTGGTTTGACCATTGACCTATCTTGCACTATTCTAACACGGTCACCACATTAAAGAGCAATTCATGCCATCTTGTATCCCAATTCATCTGTCTTCAACCTTCTATTCAGAATACGCCGGGAAGGCTCATTTTGTCACCTGACATACTTGTCTTCTAGCATTCCCAAAAAGCCAGTTAACTGGCTCATGTTTTCTCAATTTATCTGCATCATCTTGGTGAAGGTTAGAAATTTTGCTTTACACGAAAGTTAAAGCTGCTGTGTCACCTTTTTCTAGGGAATATCATCTCTCTGCTTTGTCCTAGTCATGTTGTGCATGCCCTTCTTCAAGGGCGCTTACCACACTTGGCTCATGGGTGATTTATCTACATACCTGTTGCCTTTGTGCATCATGAATGTCTTGGTGCAAGGCACTACCCTTTTTACTCCTCAGATACTTGGCTTATACTTTGATCACAGTGAACTCCAATATTGTTAATGAACCTTGACTAAATTAAAAAATATATATATATTTATTTTGTTGGCTTCAAAATACTTGGCTTATCTAAACTTCTATATTGATCATTTAAAGAATAATAGAATTGACAGAAAAACCAACTTTGTTCAAGTGCTAAAAGTTGAACAGAAGGGAAGAAAGAAACCAAACTTGAATCCCACTTTAGAGAAATCATTCAAATATGCAACACCTACCCAGTCAAAGAAGCAATATAACCTAAGTTATTAGTATTCCGTGTTTTTGTCAGAATTAAAAAAGAAACTTAAAAGCAGCTCAGATAAGTATGTGTTCTAGACTTGCTTTGGAAGCAGTTTAAGTGTTTTCTGGATAAGATTCAATATAAATCTGGCATTATTATGGTTATTTTATCCCCTTATGAACTTTCTTGTGCATACATTGAAATATTCAAGATGCTAATGGCATGCCACTAAAATGAAAAAGTACCCAGGGACCAACTCCTCATTCTATGCTCCTCTAACAGAAAGCTCCTCTGCTCTCACTGAATTATGGGTACCTCGAGTGTGGAGGTACAATACTGCCAACACTTAAGACTTCTTGACAGGGTTATAACGTGAGGCAACGTACAGCCAGAAGGGAGAGCTAGACAAATTTTCAGCTTTTGCTCTGCAATGTTATTTACAAAAATCCCTTGGGAATGAATAATGAGAATTACAGACATAAGCTCCTGAAAATACAAATTAATAATTAGTGCTGAACTGTGAAAATAGCACCCATCAATAATAGCATACAGGAACCAAATTGCTTATAAAGGTGAAGTGATAATTCTTCTTTTCAAATAAATCTCTGGCTTGCCATCAGACAAATGGGAATTGCTTGTATTGTATATTTTATGTTCATGGCTGATAGTTTTCTTTCTGAAGCATGGAACTATGTGCATGTGGATGTGGGGAAAATCAAAATGTACACTTAGGCTCATTTAAAATCAGCATACTTTTTGAAGTTAATTTTTTTATTGCTTGGTGTTTATATAGGATACTAGTTACCAATTAATGTCAGGAAACAAATACTACTTTAAAATCCAGTACCTCAGCTTGTATTCTCTACTAATTTTTGCCTCCCATCTCCTTACTTATGTGAACACAGACAGAGTACATCTTCGTCTGAAGGGAGGGTCCCATTAGCAAAATACTGAACTTTCAAGGGCAGAATTCTGTAGTGCTTCTTTCTTGGAGGGTACATATCTTTGCTAAAATCACATTATTATTCATAAAGCTTGGGTTTTAGCCATGCACATCACTGGGAATCAAGGAGGACTTCATGGGCATGCAGCAAACACAGTCACTCGACACTCTTCGGTTAGAAACTCAAGACTTAGTAAGAAGTATTTTGTATTGCACTAAGCACTCAAATTATGTAGCTAGTCCTATCCAAAAAAAGAAAAAAGAAAAATAGAAAATGGACATTTATTTTCTTTAAATGCCAGTCATTTTGCTCTTTTAATGACTTCACAAAATTACTTCAGTAGACATTTTTGTTATTTGAGAAATATGCATTGTGGTATCCCCAGAACAAACCCTACCGAGGAATAGTTAAGGCCAAGTATAATGTGACTAAGAGAGGGCAATGCTAATCAGACAGACTTGTGAGCCTATTGGGCCATCTCAGGGGTTAAGAAAGACCTCTTTGTCAGCCATAACCCTGAAATGTCAGGGATATCGCTGTTTTTCTTTCCTATTATCAAATTGACTAAAATTTTATTGTGTCAAATTGATAAAATAAAAAATTGTGTGTTTGATTTCACATGGTCTCTGTGACTATAAGAAATATAGGTATGTGCATCCTCTCCTTTTTTAGCAGGTACCTTAAATTTTCTTGGGCGTTCATAACCATGTTAAGACTGAAGAAAATTAGTAGATGCCACCAAAAATACCCTATATCTAGTAACCACTTTTCCATTCCACATTTTAGAAGAAGACACATTGCTAAATGTTAATGTCTTTTGATATGTCTCTTTGAATATCATGTTTTGATGCAGGCATTTTTTAAAATTTTTTTTCATTTTTTACTCTTCTGTTTCTGACAACTCAGTAGATAGAAACCTTATAATTCTTATAATGTGACGAACAAAAATGTTGATGTTACTTCTTATATTTATCATAATTTAAATTCACAAGTTCTTTATCTTCCTAAATGTAGCTTTCTACCAGGTTAACGAAAATACCAAGCTGATTCTGTTGGTTGGTGCACACCTGTAATCTAAGCACTTGCAAAGCTAGGCAGGAAGATTTTAAGCTTGAGGCCAGCTTGGACTATAGTGAAACTTGTCTCAAAATCAATCAATCAATCAATCAATCAATCAATCAATCAATCAATAGAAAACATCTGTCAGAGTCCAGGAGAAATTGCAGAGGAAGTGGCAACATGAACACTGCTCTTACTGCTAGCCTGACAACCAGCTCCAGGGTGATGGTGACAGGGTGATCAACCAAAACTCATCACAGCAGAATTCCAGAGGCTACAGAGAACTCAACAGTAAATTGGACTGGCAACAGGCCTTCCATGGCTCAGGGAACACTGTGAAAGATGGGTAAAGAAAGACTGCAAAAGCTACAGAATGGGTCAGAATACCCTGATGCATGGATCCCCCACTACCCCACAGGAACTGACTTAGGCATTCAGTATATCTCACAATGAATACCATAACCTCACTGAGGAAGACACCCAGGATAATGCGAGCAGGGGCAATGGGATAAGAGTAGAAGATATTAAATATATATATATATATATATATATATATATATATATATATATATATATACATACATATATATATATATACACACATACATATATATACATATATATGCATATATACAAAAAAATAAAAAGTGAAAAGAAAGCAAAACAAATAGTTTTTAAAAAAGCATAGTGGCATTAATGACTTCCAGGCCACTAAATAAAAGGCTCTGTTGTACATATACTTCTTTGGGTTTGATTCCTCTTCATTGTTCTGTACCATGACACCACAATCCCTCACCTTCTCCACTGACTTCTACATAGTATTCACATCTAGGCTCAGAATAGATGTCACTGATCCTAAGACATCTTTGACATCAAGTAGAGGGTAAGTAACCATAATAACTCTGTTTACTCTGTCATTGACCTTGCCACACTGTATTGTATGTTATCTTTATCTTTCCTCCTAATTTCATCACCCACCATTGAATTTCTTAAAATACTACTATTTTATTGTACTTAATAGTATGATGACTTCAAAACACATTTATTGAGCAGAAGAAAGAAAGGTGAAAGTATGAATAAATTAATGTTTGAAATATTGCCTTAGCTACCAGTCCACTGCTCATTGTGTGGTAATATCTACACAGAGTCAAAGAATCAACTCTACATTTCTTGAAAGTAGTTTTGACTTGAATTCTGAATCATTCTTTTATTATTTGATCCAATATAAATTTATCATCAGACGCTTACTATGTACTCTACATGTTGCTACACTAAATTAATTGGGCACTTAGAGTGAATTAATGTTCATTGCTAAATAATATACAAATCGTGTTCTGCCCTGTCAGTGAATAAATCAGGATAATTGATTGAAAAAAAAAATCTTTTTAAATCTTGCTTAGACTATGTATTTAAATATCAAGTGTATTCACCTAATGGCACCTTATATTTTTCAAATCATCAAGTTAATATATTATAATTTTGTTCCTTAAAATTAACTATCAATTCAAATACATGAAAGTTTACTACTCAGAAAGTATTATTAACATGGGAAGTTCTTTAGCTATTTGGGATGAAATGATAAGAAAATTAATTGGCCCTTATGTAAATAAATAAAATCTGAACCTTTGTTAGCTAATGTACAGTGGAGACTTTAGCGATCCACAAGTAGTATTACATGTGAACTTTGTTAATACCAGTCATGGATGATGCTAAAATTTCACTCATATGTATTAGAATCCTTTATAGACATTGGTGAGATAGACAGCATCTTATTAAACTTGTATGCAGACACAGCCTCCCATGCATACTTACTTTCAAGACTTACAGGTTGTCCTATTTGGAAACTTCTACTACCATATTTGTGGGGCATGCAACTCTCCTGGTGATTTCCCCCCTTATTTTCTTCTATGAGACCTAAACAAAACAATATGCACCCTATACTTTGGGGTGGTTTCTTTCAAGATAATAAGCAAACACACACTTTAGACAAAAAAAAAAAAAAGCTGAAGTTCTAGAGAGGTGGCCTGGTGGTTAAAGCCACTTGCTTTCAAAGCTTTCCAACCCAGGTTATATTCCTCAACACCCACATAAAGATGGATGTAAAAGTTGGTGATTGTGTCTTACATCCATTTTCAGTGGAAAGAGACCCTACCATGCTCCCCTCCACACACATAAATATATATATATATATATATATATTTTTACAAAAAATAGCCAAGGTGGTTTTAAACAAGTTCAAAGTAGCCAAGTAATTTGTAATTAAATTCTTTATAATCAATTACTTTTATGTAGATACTATATTATCCACAAAATCTTGCGCTTTAGACATAAGAAATGTGTGTATGTATCATATAACAATAAATGAAGTATGTTATAACAAGACATTGAGATTTACAATGAAAGAACATGGGCTTACTTTCAGTAGTTTATAAATAGCTTTTTTGATTATGATGAGTAAACATAAATAATATACTCTAAATGTCTGTACAGATTGTATTTCCTATTGACTAAGGTTATTTAAGCTCTCTTTTCTCTGACTAGATTACTCAATACTCAATATGTCCATAATCTTGCAGATTTACTTTCACCTTTCCTTAATCTATTATTAACTAATATGAGCCAATGGATCAATAAATAATGCCAGTCTTTTTATAGAAATCCTCTGGAATATTATCTGTGCAAAAATAATATAAGGAACTTATTCACTGCTTGATAGTAATATCAGAGGCATTCAAAAAGGGCAGCAATAAGTTATCTAAAACTCAAACCAATAGAGAAGAATGCCACATTTAAATGACATTGAAAAAGAATCCTGAAAGAAGGTAGTGACCCAAGTTGGAATGTTGATGAGGCATCACCACTCTTTAAAACATGCTTAGGCATTTTTAATAATTACAAGCTCAGTTTGTTTGAACATTTCACCTTAGTTTAGCATGTCCAACAGTGGAACCCACCCTGAAGGAAGTGGTCAGCACCTATGCCAGGGGGAAGAGCGCCACCTGCTGCAGCTTTGTCAAAGTCCTTTGTATACTGTGTGAAATTCCTTGATGGGCTGACCAACTGTGAATTGGCAAGGCTAAATCTGTCCTGTCCTTCCAACACAATTACTGGGGCTGCAGAGAAGGCATAATAGTTTCACATAACTAGTCAATGGGAAAAAATGACATAAAGTCTGTCAACAAAGTTTTTTACAATATAATATATATAATATACCTTGCAAGAAGCATGAGATTGTAGATGTGCGTGTATGTTTTTTCCTCCATAGAGCTCTCAGCTTCATCATCAGAGATTTCCACCATACTTGAATTTGTCTATATCATTTGAATATCTTGACTATGTGACTTTTGAAGGTTTTTTTTTTTTTTTTTGCCATCCTACCATAAAGTAAAAGATTATTCCTGAGCTGGTTTCAGTTTTAGATGTTGGGAACAAAGGTTTTTCAGATTTTGTGAATTAGAGTCCAGTGACTCTTAAAATAATGCATTCTTAGGAAATCAATAGGAGTACATTGTAAAGTGAACTCACATCACCTCCCCATCAGCTTTCTCCACTTAGAGACTTACATAGAAAATCTACCATCCCACAGCCTAAAGGAGAGTCTTCCTTTCAGAAGAGTTGCAGATGAAGGGAAAGGTTAATTGGGTATTAGTAGATACCTCAAATGATGTTTCTGCTTCAATTTGGGCCTCCAAAGGCTACTGAGGGAAGGGTCCGTGTGTCAAGTTCCTTTTGAGAAAGACTGATGTTGAGGTTAGGAGATATAGCATGTCAGTGGTATCTCATAATGAATAAGGTTTTCAAAATGAAATTAAACAGAAAAGTTAAATACCATTTGAACCCTAGTAAGAATAGTTGTATATTAGTGTCACCCATGACAGGAAAAAGAAAGAGTACAGAGGGATTTAAATCTTAGCTTTACTTTACATTGTGAGGATTATTCCTTAAAGAATTTGGATGCTTTTTGTTTAAGATAAGAAAATCAACCTTTACCAAGCAGAATGTGAACAGATTCATATAGAAGCTTGTTCGTTAGACCTCAAGTTGCAACTTCAGACTTACATTTCACCTCTTGATTTTTGTGACAAAATGTTTAAAAAAATATCTAAAGTGTATTGACAGCATTCATTTTATGCTGGTAACAGTTGCACAAAATATCTTTGTTTAGAAACCTAATAAAATTGGTCATATAAAGAGGAAATGAGATTTTTAATGCAAAATGAAGCTGACAGTGCTCTTCTATTACCAGGGTCTTATTAGGGAAAAATTCTCTGACATCTGTTTATCCCCTGCAGCCAACCTTGTATTCAGAATACAGTAATTGATTCTCAGCATCCACTGGGGATCTAACTGGCTCACTTTTCCACACCGCACTACACAGGTACCTCTGCAGCTAATTCTGAATGTACATCTACATCGTTATCTCCTGGTGAACTGTGACCCTAAACACTTTGGAGGCCCAGATGAAAGTGCTTCCTCCACCCTCCAGTGCTGGGGGTGTAGCGGATTCTGCAGCATGGCAATTCACACAGGACATCCAATCAGAACCATCCCCTTTGAAGCCCTTCTCAGCTGGGAGACCATGAATGATTCATAGCTCCTCTACACAGACTAAAGAGGGAAGAGCAAAGCTAGTGTGTATTATTCAGGACTGCATCCTCAATAAGTCTCCATGTTCAGCAAATTGCTACAATGTTTTTTTTTTCTTTCTTTTTTTTTTTTTGCTTAGTCCTTACTTCCGTACAACATCTTTTTTGTGTACAAGTTTTAACAAAGAAAGGTCTTCTGTTTAAGCATACTTGTTGATTGGGTTACCCCCTCACCTCCCGTAATGAATGTTAGCATAGTCACAGATTTAATGCAAAGGAAAGTACCTGGTAGGGACTGGGGTTTCCAAGGAAGATCCCTAGCTCCCAACTTCACAGCTAACTTACAAAGTGTATTTGGTGCCAGAATCCCATGTGTTTTTTTTTTGTTTTTTTTTTTGTTTTTTTTACTTTTAGGGTCAAATATTAATTTCAGCTTGTCCATGTGCAAAAGCTAGTTTTGACGCTGGGCATACAAAATATTTTAGCCCTGGAAAATACGTGTTTTTTTTTGTTGTTCCAGAACTTCTGTGTGTCTAACAGCCCCTTTCTTTCAGCAACCATACAGAGTGATCATTGGGATAATGATTGCTAAGCATCTTCCCAGTCCCAAGATTCTGCAGACACAATAACTAGATATTACCCCCAAAAGTAACATCACTTCTGGAAGCTTCATTATTAAGCAAGCAGAATTTTCCTTGTGTCATCATTCACAAAGGGTTTATCTTTCAGGCTGAAATATAGCTCCAGGAGCCCAGAAATACTCCCTGAAAGGGGCAATCAAAGTCCTAGAAGTTTTGTTCTAGAAATAATCACTTTTACTCAACAAATCAATAGATCTGATGTTGTCACTCATACCTGTCACCTCAGTATATCTAAGCATTTTACTGGAATCCCTGATGCTAAAAAATTTTATTAAATTCTCTATTTCTTCTGTCATGTATGTAAGAATATTTTCAGAAGTAAAATGAACCAAAAAAAATATCTTAGCATAGGACCACAAAGTATTATTGGAAGTCACTTCATAAATTTGAAGAAACTATGCAGAAAATTAAACAAAGGTTTTAACACTATATAAGTAAGAAACTTCATTAAAATTGGAAAGCTACTTTTAAAAAATATCCAATTGAATTGTTTTAACACAGTAGTGGTGTTTTTTTTCAAAATTTTTGCTTTATAAAACAAATACACAAGGGTTTCCTCCACCTTAGATCACCTTGCATTATATTTTCCTTTGGCCCAGGTTCCCAAGTGGGCTACCTGATTTTCTCATTGCTAGAGCTGATTGACAGGTGTGGTGACAAAAATGCAAATGATATGCAAATAGACATATTAGGGCCATTCTTTGTAAGTGCAATTGCTGCTTATATACACGTGGTGCTTTATAACAATGGACTTCTACCTTTGCAAACTCTAATGTGCACAATCTCACTTATATCATTTGAAACCAGAAAGCACCATAAATAGATACTTATATAAGATTAACATATAGATTTCAATATCCATAATTATATCTTCTTAAATATTCTTAAATATTCTCATCACATACTACATTTGTCTAACCTATACCTATTCACACTGTGTGTGTGTGTGTGTGTGTGTGTGTGTGTGTGTGTGTGTGTGTGTACATTGCTCAAGGTACTACCTTACATTGTAGTTATAAAGGTGGGACTCTTAAGATAAACATAGCTCAGTATATTCCATATAGCATCACTTAATTTTGAATAGATTACTTCTTAATTCTAAAATTTGCCATTGTTCCTTTATATTTTCTGTGTCCTTCATAAAACATTTTATATCTTGTTGATTTCAAGTGTTCATGATGGATTATAGCTGTCAGATAATTTTAATTTCTGTGTCATCTCAGATAACTTAATATGCTTCATTATGAAATATGATCTTTTTATGATTTGAGATTTTTGTGGTCTTAATATGCTGCAGACATCGGGACTGTGAACTGAATGACCAGATGATCTTGTGAGACTTTGAGTACTGTGTAGCATTATGGAGCATGTTAATAGTTTCATTTTAGAAGATGAGGATCTTGGTAGGTACAAATTGTGTGCAAATAGAAATATAAAACTAGGTTTGAGCTAGAAGTTCAACTTACCTTCTATGGTCTATTAGTTGTTTCAAGTCCTTTACAATACTATAAGGAGCTGGTCTGCTTGTAAATCCCAGCCTGTGATACAAGAGATAGTCTCTGTGTGAGTTCAAGTCTCAATGTCTTCACTATGATGAACAGGATCAGTTCTATGGATGTAATCTCAGAACTGAGTCCATGCCATCACAGACAACTTTATGGAACCACATTCCTAATTACTCTCTGTCCTGAGGCTCTTCCTGTTAGTCTTCTGCATCCCTCCCTGCATGGTTGTATACTGCTGCAAGCTGTCCACATCTGATGCCAAGTGACACCAAGGAAAAATGAGGTGGACTCATCCCAACCCTCCCTATGCCCACTGAATGTAAAGAAAGACTCCCATCTTTACATATAACCTAGAGTTATTCTTTTGCAGGATCCTCATACCAAGCTCTGCCATTCACACTGAATTGTTTAGGGGCTCAGAGATAGGAGATGCAGAAGAGAAAATGAAGAATAATTAGGAGTTTCTCAATTTCTTTTGGCAGCATTAAATTCTTTACAAGGAGGTCCTCCTCTTTGCATTCATGGCCCTTCTACATTAACTAATAAATGCTAGAAGAATAAATAATGGAAAACTCATGCTGGCTTGGTTAGACTTCAAAACTATTATCCAAATCTCCAAACCACCTACTACTGCTTAGTTTCAGAAAGATACCTCATGTCTAGATGCTGTAATTACATTCTCTAGAAATAGAAGGATGGAGTGTGCCTTCTCCATCTTACCTGGAACTACAAATCTTTAGATTTGATGTGTATGCATGTATAATAAGGTTTTGCTATGTATCTCAGGCTAGACTTGAACTTGCCAACTTCCTGCCTTCACATTCCCAGTGTTGCATTACCAGTGCCCTCCACCATATCCAATTTCATTAGTATTTACAATAGAGAACATCCCTGGTATTGATTTAAGAGAATAAATTGAATTTTCTTGTCTAGACTCTGAATTGAGAGGAAGCATGTTAATTCATTAGGTGCTTTGGAAATAACTCCACTTTTGATGTCACCCATAGAGAAGAAGTCAAGGAAGAAGTTGAAAGATGACTGTTTGAGAGACCATGCCCACTACATAACCTCAAATATGGAGTGAGGAATGATTTCTGCTATACTACCTGCCGTGATGGCCACAAAGCTGATGGAAGGGGTTCTCGGTTAAAGTCAGCTATGGGTGAAGAGAAGAAACAAATTAAAAGAGGTTAAGATTGCAATATGTATTTCATAAATCTCTCCCCTCAAACTTTTTGATACTTCATAAAATGAAATTCTCTGGAAGTTCCATTTCAACTTGACTTTGGGAAAACAACTCAAAGGAAGACCTGCATTAATATTCATTCCAAAAATATTTTCAAGCTGTCAGCAATCCTATTGGCAGAGGATAGAGTCAGAAGAAATTCAGTTTGTGATTTTGTAGCCCTTATGTTCTTGGAGTATCCTGGTTTCTTGTTTTTCAGATCCTTTGTGTCCATAACTTTGACAGCCAAAAGTGATAATGTGGTGGCATGAGCCTGGAGAGTGAGAAGATACCAAGGAAAATGTCAACTTTAAATGGCCAGAGTAGGCCACTGATTACCCTGAAATTTTCCTTTGCATTCTGGGCTAAATTGCGCCAGCTCTGAATTCTAATTCCAAATGAAAGGCCATAGTCTTGGGCTAAGGAGATGGCTTAATGGTTAAAGGTACTTGCTAACAAAACTGGGTTTAGTTCTGTACCTACATAAAGCCAGATGCATGAAGTGGCACATGCATCTAGAGTTTGCATGCAGAGGCAACAAGCTCTGCTGGGAGTACATTCTTTCCCTCTCTCCTTTCTCTCCCTCCCTCACTCATAAATATTTTTTGAGAAAGAAAAATAAACAATAGTCTTATTTTCCTAGAAAATTTATATTCACAAAGTGTTGACTTATTGATTACCTGCAGAAACTTGGGTAAGTGCTGGAAACACTAAACTTGACATATTTAAAATATGATTCTAGCGGTAGAAAAGAGTGCCACTAGCAAAAGAAAGAAAGAAAAGGGTGCCACTGAAAAAGAGAGACTGGGAATAGTGAACTATTTTTTAATGTAACATAAGTTAGGAAATTGTGGTGGGTTTTTTTTTTTTTTATTATTGAGCACTGAGTGCTATGTAGATGAGTCGAAACCTAAGTAGACTCTAGAAAAGATAATTGAAGAAATATGGAAAGAACATTTATTTCAGACCAAAGGGAAAACAAACAAACAAACAAAAATCCCTACAGAGTAGTGCAATTTCATATTTTGACATAAGCTTTGGTGGGGAGGAATTAAGCTTTGAATTCCAAGTTAGTCATTTATTTGTTTGCAAACATGCACAAAATATTTCCTTCAAGTCTAAGTATGTTCATCAAATGGCAAAAGAGCGTCTACTTCAAGGATTAGGAGGCGCCCAAAAGATGAGGAGCACAGTCCCCTGTGCAGAATGCAGAGCGTCAGGCAGATGCCACATTCATGTGTGTCTCTCTCTCCTAACTCTTCTCTCCCTCCTCCTCTGGGCTCTTTCATATTAGGATCACAATATAAATCATAATATTTTATCACTACTAATGTGTCTAATGTGAGATTGAAAGATGAGAGCAATAAAGATGGGAGATTTGTAACTAGGTCATGGTTGGTCCTGTATATTTTCTAAGGCGCATAGAATTTATCCTGTTGTTTCAGAGAGAAGTAGAAAGATTATTATAGGCAAATAAACTCACTCCAATCTTCAGCTTATGCAATGGTCTTAAGTATAAGAGGGAAGATGATGAAATGTGGAAGTAGGAAATACAGCAGAGAACTGACTAAAACAGTTCAACTAATGAAAACCTTAAATGGGATTAATTTGAGAAATATTTTAAAGTGAACTTGTTAGAAATTTATGACTGCATGTGGAGTGGGTGCGGGAGAGAAGAAAGAATAGGAAGGTTTCAGGGTTTCCATTTTATCTTTGCGGATGAGTGATAGTGTGTTAATTGAGAATTAGTGTGGCCGCCGGGCGTGGTGGCGCACGCCTTTAATCCCAGCACTCAGGAGGCAGAGGTAGGAGGATCGCCATGAGTTCAAGGCCACCCTGAGACTACAGAGTTAATTCCAGGTCAGCCTGGACCAGAGTGAGACCCTACCTCGAAAAACCAAAAAAAAAAAAAAAAAAGAGAATTAGTGTGCAAAGACAAAGCTATTTGTGGGCAACAGGTTGGGAGCATAAAACAGCAAAATGTGAATTTAAGGTCAACAGGAACACACACACTTCAAACATTTACTATCTAATCTGGACCTCATGAGAAAGATAAGAACTTGAACACATATGCAGAAAACATCAGAAGGTTTAGCATTCCCTTTTTGGGGTGAGACAGAATAGAAAGAAAAGGGTAGATGGACAAGAATTGAACCCCTGGATCACTTGACTTGGAGGAACAGAAGCAAAGTACACTCTATAAAATGCAGACATGTTTCAGGAATACCCACAAACACAAGACTGGTTGAGAGACTCACATGTCCATTGGGGCATAAGAAGTATGTATATATTCCCATATATTCCTTTATTCCATATATATATATATATATATATATATATATATATGACAAAACATAAAGGAATATATGGACCTGGAAATCTGGCAAACTTCCCATCAGTCCTTGTCTCTCCAGAGATTGAATAATAGTCACCCGACACAATTCTGTACATCATTTTGACTCCCTAAACCCTGGTTTATTGGTAGCTATACCACTCTGCTCATGTATCATTTTAAATATTTCAATTGCTGATGAAGAAAATAGTTGACTAAAGTGCTATTTTGGTTAATCAGATAAATTCATAGAGCTAGGTATTAGACAGAGTGATAGCCCCTTACCAAAGAGAGGGAAAATGACAAAATAGACTTCCCTGCAAAACTGGCCATAAGTTCAGATAAAATATCCATACTAAATGGTTATTTGCCCTTAAAAGGGTAATTAAAAGGGTAAAAAGCTCCATATCAGACAAGTAAAAATATAAAACAATAAAGAATTGTACAATTTGAACGTTTTTTTTGTGGAGACATACAACATTTTAGAATTAGAAAATAAGTCAAGATGATAGGAATATTTGATGGGATTCTGAGGTGTTCCTATGTCTTTTATACTTAAGAAATGAAAACATAATTATCTGTAGGAATTCAGATATTTGGATTCATTGTTTTTATAAAAATTTTTAAAATCTAAAATGAAAGCAGAATTTACATTGTAAATAAATTTTCAATACTTCCACAAATTAAGTAGTTCATAATTATATAAACAAACAAACACACACTAAAAGAACCATTACTAGTATTTTATCTATTAGTTGGTATAATAATATTGATATAATATATATTTGGAGCCTGTTTCAGTTTCTTCAGCAACTTACTGGATTAATAATCATTAAATGAACAGCCATTGTGAACAAAATGTTAAGGGCAGATATGGCTATTGAAGGTAAGAAGTGGATGCTGCTAAATGGATTTGTAAGCTAGTTGGGTAGACAAGATATAACAAAATAAAACTGTAAAACAAAATAAGAACAACAAAATCTACCTTTATGGAAGAGTTACAGATCACAGTGGAATAATTGCCACTGTCAATATTTGTCATCTGAATGCCACAGACAATTCTGTCCTGTTGCCATTCTGAGTATGGGGCTGTCATTCCAAGTGGAGCTGATATATAAAGCTGCAGGCATTTTCACTTGATTTAAAAGATGGATCAAATTTAGAGAGATGGAGAAGAGAGCACTGTAAGTTCAGGGGCACAGGGAGACAAAGTTCAAGTGCAGAAAGTATTTAGGGAATAACAAGTAAGTCACTGAGCTGAATTTCAGTTTTCCGTGTAGAGAAGAAATGGAACAGGATCATTTAAATTGAAATAGCTTCCTAAACATGAAGAGTTTCAAACTTTAGAGCAAGTGCTACACAGTACTCTGAAAAAAAAATTGAAGGAAATTTGATGACTGTTTTTTATTGAAGATTTATATAGAAATACTGGACACACAGTCATAATACCAAAATATACATGTGTGTATTACACAGAACTATAACAACAACATATACATTCATGGTGTACTTACTTGTACATGAATCCATGTCAAATGTTCTCAGATATTATCTCATTTTTCTTATGGGCCCTCATAGAATTTTAGTTGACATGAAAAGTGTCTCAGGTACTGAAGCTAAAATCTGACATCAGAAACACTGCCCATGGTGTAGGAGTTAGGGTATAGAAAAGGTTAAAAGGATAGGGGAGTTTGGGTTGGTAGATGAGAAGAAGGATACAAACAGACTTCTCAAAATTCTCATGACAGGGCTGGAGAGATGGCTTAGCGGTTAAGCGCTTGCCTGTGAAGCCTAAGGGCCCTGGTTCGAGGCTCGGTTCCCCAGGTCCCACGTTAGCCAGATGCACAAGGGGGCGCATGCGTCTGGAGTTCGTTTGCAGAGGCTGGAAGCCCTGGCGAGCCCATTCTCTCTCTCTCCCTCTATCTGTCTTTCTCTCTGTGTCTGTCGCTCTCAAATAAATAAATAAATTAATTAATTTAAAAAACATTCTCATGACAAAGATAATCCATAAAGTTATAGATGGGTTTGAGACATGTCAAGATACATTGTCCCAAATCTTCCCATAGTGCCTGGTTCATGAAAGAGTTTCAGTACAAATGAATGAATGAATACATCTTGGAGGTTATCGAAATACTAAAAAAGATAAAACCATTAACAACTACAATAGTAAAATAGGATAACATTCCTGTTGCAATTATTTAGGTGATTAGTTGAATTAGGCTGCAATTGGAGGTGCCCAGGTAAAACAAGTCAGGTAGTCTTGTGCAAAGCCCCATGAAATATAACTGAATCAATGTGAATTGTTAAAGATATAAAGATATTAACCAAGGAGTAACTATTTCCATTAGTACTTAATGACTTTTTGACAGGTATATTTAAGCCATTTGCTTTTGTTGATGTGTGGGAGAAAGTGACATGAGTTTGCCATGGAGAATTTATAAGCTAATGACATTGTCATTGGTGGAAAAGAAGCAAGAATAACAACACAACTTTTTTCTCCCTTTTTTTTTTTAAATTTTATTTATTTATTTGAGAGCGACAGACACAGAGAGAAAGAAAGAGAGAATGGGCGCGCCAGGGCTACCAGCCTCTGCCAACGAACTCCAGACGCGTGCGCCCCCTTGTGCATCTGGCTAACGTGGGACCTGGGGAACCGAGCCTAGAACCGGGGTCCTTAGGCTTCACAGGCAAGCGCTTAACCGCTAAGCCATCTCTCCAGCCCTTTTTTCTCCCTTTAAATGCTATTTTATGACAACAAACGCCCGGGAGGGTATGGGGAAAGAGAAACCCGCATCCCCTGCTGGTGGGAATGTGAAATTGTATGGTTACTATGAAAATCAGTATGAAAGCTCCTCCTAAGGATGAAAATAGATCTAACATTTGATCCAGCTATATCACTCTTGGGCATAGACCCCAAAGACTCCACTCTTTACTACAGAAATACTTGCTCAGCCTTGTTTGTCACTGCTCTATTCACAATAGCTAGGCACTGGAATCAGCCCAGTTTCCCATCAACTGAAGAATGGATAATGATGATGTGGTAATACACACAATAGAATTCTACTCAGTGGTAAAGAAAAACAAATAATGAACATGCACTGTTTGTCTTTCTGACCCCATATAGCCTCACCTAAAATTCTCTTTCATATGTGGTTCCTAACTTGGAACAGCTTGAGTTGATTGTAAGTATTAAGCATCGGAGTATTGACACAGAACTAAAATGAAGCTAGGAAAAGGTGGGAATATGGATGGAGATGATGGGATACTGGACAGGCCAGTTGAGGAACAGACTACAAAGGGTGTAGCAGGGATTGATGAAGGAAGGTTAAGGGGATAATCACATAAAAGTAATGACAGCATTAGTCAATACGATATAGCCAATCCTCCCGGATAGCAAACCAGTGATATAACCCTTAATAAGGACAGGGAGTGAGAGGGATTTGCCCATGCAGAAGTGCCCTTCTATAGAAGGTGGGGAAAGTTTAATCATAAAACCACGGGATGTAGCTGGCAAATTCCTGTGCCAGAGCTGATTTACCCTCCAGAGTGAGCTGTTAGCAAAGGAGACCCATGGGGTCTCCCAAACAAAGCAGGCCATTGCCAAAACACTTGATTACTAGCCAGAGCTAAATGATAAGATCCTATTGCTGAAGACACCATAGGTCAGCAACACAGGACCTCAAGAAATGATGCTGGAACATAGAAGCCAGCTCCATACTGGGTTGTCCTTTCAGTGATGGAAAGTACTACGTGAGCTGCTGGGGGATAATGGTCCAGCAGGACAAATTGTACACACCTGTAAAATAGTGACATATAGACTATGTGGATAATTCATGGCTCTCTGATTGGACTGAGGTATGGTCAGCAGGCAAGAACTCATAACTGGTACTGAAAGCCATGTCAGAATCCTATGGATAGGAAGGTCATAGATAAGTTCTAATATTCTAGTGAGAAGCACTCCCACCCCTGCTGACCACACACACTCATACCGTTCCCTGCCTAAGATGAGTGGATATTCCCATCCAGAAAGTTTCGTAAGGGCTGGAGATTTGACTCCCCAGAATCCACATAAGGCAGATGCACAAGGGCACACATGCACAAAAAGTAACATACACAAGGTGGCAAAAGGGTAAGCAGTTTGATTGTGGTGGCTTGAGGTCCTGCCATGCCAATTCTCTCTCTCTTTCTTTCTCTCATGAAATTTTTTTTTTAAAGGTTCTTAAATAACCTTTTACCCCCTTTAACCCATGTTGCTCTCACTTTTGCTTGGAGAATTGCTTTTCTTTACAGATGGCAGCAGATACCAGGGGGAACCAAGATTCATCCTCATAATCATATAGCTGACGGCCTAGCATGACATGAGCCACTTGCACAGGAGACATCACAGAGAAAGTGGTAATTTAAACATGAGTGCTTCTCTCACTACTAGCTTGACAACCTGCTGTAGCGAGATGGTGGAAGACAATGAGGACACTCAAAGTTCATCAAAGCAAAATTCCAAAGTTGAAGGGATCTTAATACTAGAGCGGACTTACAACATACCTGCTACTGCTCAGAGATCATTGTCGAAGAGGGGACAGAAAGACTGGAAGAACCACAGGGTGATAAGGAATACTCTAAGTCACCCCCTCCCCCGCCCCCAGAGACTGACTGATGCACATTGCACCAAACAGAATACCAATAATACCACATATTAGTAGGGTCCTCATTGGAATGGGGCCAGGGGAGAGGGGCAATACATGCATAACCAAATGGGAATATGACCAACTTGCAATATGCTCCTATAGTAAAATTCATAATTAATAAAAAATGCTATTTCATTTCTCTTTCTGATACAAACTGAAAAGACCAAAATTGTATCTACATCACTACATGACATTAGTTCATTGACCACAGGAAAACTCAACAGCATATACTCATAGAATGAAATAAACTAAAAAATAAGACCCTTCAAAATATCAAATGTGCCATAAAGACTTATCACACTGATGTTCCAGATATTTTGATAGGACCCATGATGAGGGAAATAACAAAATTCGCACAAATATCTGTACTCATATCATAAGCTTATTAAAAATCTCTTAGGTTTCATCAAGCCATAAGTATTTTCAATGATTTCCAAATATACATCAATGGTAATCTTTTGGCATATGCCAAGGCCAGTAAATTGTGACCTTCATAATACACTTAACTCAGTTAGGACAATAGATGAAATAAACAGCATTGCAACTGTTAAGTGTTTTTTTTTTTTTTTTTTTTTTTTACAAAATTTCAAATGTGCAGTTTCTTAGCTAAGGAAACTATCATAGAAATGGAACTTTTGTCCTTCCTATTTTTGGACAGTTGTACTTTAGAATTCCTTTCCTATAAACAGAAATCTCTGATTTTGATCTGAGGTGCTTGATAAAACCTGACTAGGGATCTGACCCCAGATGCAAGAAATGAGATACTTCAGGAAGTAGGGCAGGAATGTGCCTCACAGCATGTGTCCAAAGTAAGTGAAATGTACACTCCTGTTTGGGAATAGGGCAGTAGAAAATTCTCTATGCCCAAAGATAAAATCAAGAGTTTGCTTCATATTCATATTTCCTGGTTGGTCCTCCTATCCTTATTTGCTCGTAAGGGTTGTGAAAGCAAGTTTCCTAAAGTGGGTTAGCATTCAATATTTTTGTGCTGTAGATGAGAAATGATTGCGAATACTATAAATAAAAATGTATTGTGAAATATGACCTACAATAATGTTCTTAATGAGTTAAAATTCACTGTCAATGTTTCATTTCTCTTTGACACCAAGGAAACACAAATAACAGGTTGCTACGAGTGTAGTCTTGGATAGCACTGAGGCACATTGTGGAAGATCTCTTCAGCCATTCTGCAGGTCCCCACAGAAGAGCATTACCATTCATGTGACCATCACCAGTATCACATATATAAGTTCAGACTGCTTTTCACTAATTGGTGTTACAATTATCGACTTAGGGGTTGGAGAGATGGCTCAGAAGTTATGGCAACTGCATGCAAAGCCTAAGGACCTGGTTCAATTTCCTCATCCCCATGTAAAGCCAGATGCATAAGGTGGCACATGGATCAGGAGTTCATTTGCAGTGGCTGGAGGTGCTGGCACCTGCATTCTTTCTCTCTCTTTCCCTCTCTCATTCTCTCTCTCCCTCTCAAATAAATAAGTAAATATTTTTAAAAAAGAATCAACTTAGCTGATGTGTTCAAGTCTTGAGATGGATGTAAGTTTTGGCCAGAACAAATCCTTTCTATTTTTTTAATTATATAGTTTGTGTGTTTTATAGCTCATGCTTTCTCAACATATAGCGTTCATACTTCAGTCTCAGGCTTACAGATGAGATGACAGCTTCATCTGAATTATTTTTCTTCAATAAGATCTTCTCTCCTGGTAGTGACTCAATGATAAAACAATAGTATATTGAGTAGTCTATAATTTATTTGAAGTAAATAATTTACAACACATTTAAAAAGTTGCTGTTTTTTCCTGAATTAGGACTTTTATTATTGCCATTATGTAACACAGTTTACAGTCATCTAGTGTTCACTTTATAATTTAAAATTGTTTTTCATGGATCATTCATGTTTACATGATAGAAATGATTAAGAAGGTATTTTAACTGATGATAAGTACTTATATGTTCTATAAAATAATGCCCATTTCATTCAGCAAGCTTTTAAAATTAGAAGAAAAAAATTTGTTGATAATATAAAGAATGGAAAGAAAAAATAAGAATAATTCATTCATTTTAATAGTATCATATAATATCCTAAATATTAACTCTGAAAATGATGATTATTTTTCTTTGATATATAAGTAACTTTCTTATGGGTTTACATTGTAAAATAATTTTGTCTTCCAGGAAATTAAGTATAAAACATCTCAATAATAGAACATAATGATTTTAATCAATTCAAGCTATCATCAGGGTCCTGACCTTGGCTGAGTTCTTATATTTCATATCTCATGCAAACCACTATTCATACATTTTTCCAGGAACTTCTGCCCCAATTTATCAGGTGAGATGGAAATGACAATAAAATCTTTTCAAGAAGATATATAGAAGCAAGATTTTATGTACATTCAAAAAAATCCTAGACAGTTTGGAAATTTTACTGTCTAGATATTAGCATGCATAATACTTTTAAGTCTAGGTCAAACTAAAACAACAAATAATGTCTCATACAGTGATTTTTCAAACTCATTTTCATATGTCACTATTGAGGTTATCTCTATGGGTACCAGATGCTAGAAACTGACAGCATTTTAAAATTGGAAACTGATGTATATTGACATGTGCTGTTTCTTGCTGTTCTTTACAGATTACAATGAGAAAATTCTCAAGCAATATTACACATACTTGTTATTAGAATCATCACTGAAAGTAACAAATTCTCCACTATTTGATGAGACGTACTCGGAAATTAGAATTTTACTTCGCATGATAGGCTATTTTCTGTTTTGTGAATGGGTAGTGGAATTAAACTTGCGATGGCCTTGTTCTGCTTGCAAATACTATAATGTCTTGAGTCATTTACTGAGTTGTCAGCGATGGATGGAGGTGCTTCTCAATAATTAGCTGGTAAACAATGTTAACTGAGCAGTAACTCACACTAGCACTGGAAAGGTAACATAGCAAATGATTCATCGTCACCATCCTTGTAAAATGATGCTAACCACCTGGGATAAATCACACTTTTTCATTGGTACAAGAAACATAATAAGGTTATCATATTTATAATCTGCCAAAGAATATATTTCTCTACCAAATTTGTCCCGTTTACAGGAAAGGCGAACTCTTTTAAGCTGTTCAGATTTGCAATAAAAATTGGCATATTTTTTTCAACGTGGTTGGACAGTTGACAGTATTTTTATCACACTGATTCAATTGTCATAGTTGGCATGAAGGACATATGAGAACACAAAGTAATTTCCACGATCTAGATAGGCATTCAGAAAAACTCAAAAATAAAATTTCTGATTAAAACACTTTCTCTTTTTACTTTACCCAGTTAGTTTCCTTTCAACAATCACATGTCATATCCAGGTCTGGTTCATAAATATAACTTCTTAATATTTTCCTTATTTATCTCAATGATTTGGTAGTTGACAAGTCCTCTGGTGCAGAATGGTCAAATGGCAAACTGACAAAACAATAGGTACAGAGATAGTAATCTAGGTCTCTAATTATAAATTCAAAGGCACTGTTTATGAGAATGCGTGATGGACTTAAAATTATCCCCTCAATAAGACTACGATGCCTACATCTTTTAGTTGATTCTTGAATCTGATTTTTATAAACTGGATGAACGCTAAAATGTTCAGAACATCAGGCCCAGAGCTACAAATGGAAGGCACTACAAAGGATATGATTCCCTTCATTTGTGCATGAAGAAAACTGAAAGCAATAACTTTTTGCTTGCCTGAAGACAGGTAGCTGATGACAGAAACTGGACCAGGGGCACATGGTGGCCACTGAGCAGAATGCTCACTGAAGCTCCCAGCGTTCTAATAGCCCAGAGCCCACTGATTTGAAGCTTTACCTGATGTTTACTTTGTCTAACTATGGCTATAGTTACAGTCACCATTTTATCATTATCTCATAAACTATCTTCCCCTTTAAAGTCATGTGTTGTTTTCTTTTTCTCTCATACATCAATATTGTTGAGTAAAATCAATGTTTTCAAAGTAAATTTGGAAGGAACTAAAGAAGTCTCTTATTGAGGTACACTTTTTACAATACAACAGTTTTAATTCTATGCTATTATTTTTACCCTTTTAAATTTTATTTAATGGATCCTGCGAGCTTGCTGCAAAAGTGAGTAGGTCGATCTCTCAGTCGCCACCCCAGCCCACTCTTAGGTTCCCCTGCTAATGGCTTGGGGTTGCCAGGACCCTACAAGCTTGCTGAGGAAACAGGCCCCTTGCTGGGGCCCCTGAGTCCCGACTGACTCCCAGATCCCCTGCTCTGGAGGGTGGTGCAGAGTGAATTGGCTAGTGCTCATTGTCCCCACTCCACCTCCCAGTTTCCTGGTCCAGGTAAGTTACCCCCTGCTGGGTTGGGGCTGCATGGACCCTACAAGCTTGCGGCAGAAGCAGGTCCATTGTCTGCCTTCCTGATAGAAGGGTACCTGAGTCCCCAACTCCTAGATCCCTGCTCCAGAAGATGCACACGCTGAGTGAATAGGCCAGTTCTCCCTGTTCCCCCTCCCTGTTACCCCTGTTTCCCATTTCCCTGGTCCTGGTTCCCATGCTGCTGGATTGGGGCTACCTGGACCCTGTGAGATTGTGGAAGAAGCAAGCCCCTTGCTCTGCCTGATAGAAGGTCCTCTGAGATCCCAACTCCTGGATCCCTGCTCCAGAGAGTGCGCACACGGAGTAAGTAGGCCAGAGCTCCTGATTGGGTCCCCACCTCCTGGCTCCCTGGTCCCCATACTCCTGCAGCTGCCTTGGGGCAGCCTGGTCCTCGCAAGTGGCCTCCAGAAGCAGCCCTTTTGCTTTGGTTTCCTGATTTACTAGCCCCTAGGTATCCAAATCCCCATTCCTCTGAGGCAGTACAGGAAGCAGCGGGTGCAAGAGCCACTATTGGAGCTGGAGTCTTGCCTTGGCTCTGCAGCTTCCTGTATCCTGATTCCCCTACCCCTGATCCACAAATACTGAAAGTGGAATGAGTAGGCCAGAGTTCTCAGGTCCCCAGATACCTTTGATGTGCCTGGAATCTCCACAGTGTGCAACATCTGTGGTTTTTGTATACCAATCCAGTTCATATTTGAAACAGAATACCAAGAGAAGATCCTACAAGGACAAATACTGCTTCCCCCTCAGTAGAATAAAACATTTCCTCAAGATGGGAAAATCAGAGAAATCAACAGAAATTTAATCCCCAAATAAAAACAAAACAACCAATGTGACCATGATCAAAGAAATTACTGAGCTGGAAGCAAGCCATCAAAAATCCCCAATAATCGCAGAAAGGAAATCAAACAGAATCATATCTTAGAGCACTCATCTTTTGACAGTAGGCTTAACTTGATTGACGAAAATATTAGAAGACTCAAAAGAGTTATAAATGAACTGAAAGTGTGCCAACAAATGGGCGATCTCAATAACCATTTGATTAAGCTTAATGAAGACTTGATCAAATACAAGAATGAATTCCAGGAAGCATCAGGAAAATAAGACCTCAAACTGAAATCATGCCTCAAAAAAAAAAAAAAGAGACAGAGACAGAGACAGAGAGAGAGAGAGACAGAGAGAGATTGAGAGATGGACATGATGCAACATAATACAACAGAAAACAAAAATCAAGTAGAGCTTTAAAATCCTCTCTAGAACTTCTCATTAACAGTTATTCATGTGGAAGATAGAACCTGTGATCTGGAAGACAAGACAGAAGAAATTGACAGGGAGGCTAAAAACTAAGCCAAGTTCAAAAAAATCATATGAACAGAATTCGAAGGAACTGTGGGATGCCCTATAACGACCAAACAGTGGGATCATGGGTATACCAGAAGGAGAAAAAATTCAGGCCAGAAGTATAGAGAACATCTTCAACAAAATTATTGAAGAAATTGCCCCCAATCTCTCAAAAACGAGGCACATCCAGTTACAAGAAGCTCACAGAACACCAAACGGACAGGATCAAAGAAGAAACACTCCAAGGCACATCATAATTAAAGCTATTAACAGTGAACTCACTACATACAAAGGCAATCCCATTAGAATTACTTCATATTTCTCAGTGGAATCCCTGAAATCCAGAAGGGCCAGGAATAGGAAATTAAAGTAACTTCCTGCATCATATCAGATCACCATGCTTTGAAGCTACAAAATAACAACAAGAGACACTTCAGAAACTCCACCAGCTCCTGGAGACTGAGCAACACACTTTTAAAGAACGATTGGATTGTGGAAGAAATCAAAAAGGAAACTGTGAAATTCCTAGAATTGAATTATAATGAAAATACAACTTCCTGAAACTTATGGGAAACAATTTAGGTAGTCCTAAGGAGAAAATTCATAGCACTAAATTGCTTTCATAACAAAGACAAGAACTCCAAAATTAGCAACCTAACTGTCAACCTAAAGGCATTGGTAAAACAAGAAAAATACAGCCCTAAAAGCTCCAGACAGAAAGAAGTCGTCAAAATCAGAGAAGTTAATGAATTGGAAACTAAGAAAACAATTTTAAAAATTGAGAAACTAACAGCTGGTTGTTTGAAAAAAAAATTAAGAAGATTGATAAATCCCTGGACAATTTGATCAAGTGAAAAAAAAAAAAAAAGAATGGTCTCAAGTTAACAAAATCAGAAGTGAAAATGGAAAAGTTACAACAGACATCAATGAAATTGGAAGAATCATCAAGGCATACTTCCAAAATCTCGACTATACAAAATTGGATAATCTGGAAGAATTAGATGAATTACTAGCCATATATCACATACTGAAATAAACTAAACTCAGAGAAGATTAATCTCCTAAACAAAACTATCATGTGCATGTAGATTGAAAAGATGATCAAAAACCTCCCCAAAAAGAAAAGTCCAGGACAGGATGGCTTCTCAGCCAAATTTTATCACATCTTCATTGTAAAATTCAAACCAACTTTTCTCAAATATTTTTGTATAATCAGAGAGCAGGGAGTCATCCCCAACTCTCTTTATGAAGCTAGCATCACCCTAATATCAAAATCAAATGCAACAAGAAAACTAGAGGCCTATATCCCAGAAGAATTTAGATGAAAAGTTCGGAATTAAATCCTCTCAAACTTAATTCAACAACATATCAAAAGTATTATCCAGCTTGATCAAGTAGCCTTCATCCTATGGGTACAGGAATGATTCACGTTTGGAAATCAGTCAACTCTGTACCCCACATAAATAAACTCAATTATGAGCACCGTATGATTATTTCAATAGATGTAAGAAGGCCTTTGACGAAATACAACACCATTTAAGACCCAGACCTTAGGTCAAATAACTTTAGCTACTTTATCTTTGACAAAGGTGCCAACAAAATAGATTGGAGAAAAGACAGCATCTTCAAAAAATGGTGCTGAATAAAATGGGTAACCGTATGTTGAAAAATGAAACTAGACCCATTCATCTCTTCATATGCGAAAATCAAGTCCAAATGGATTAAAGACCTCAACATAAGACCTGAAACTGTTCTCCTACTGGTAGAAAAAAAAAAAAAAATTAGAAGAAACTCTTCATGAATAGGAGTGGGGAAAGACTTCCCAAACAAAACCCCAGTAGCCAAGGAAATTAAACAATCCCTCCACAAATGGGATCTCATGAAGCTAAAAAACTTTTGCACAGACAAACATAGCATAAGCAGAGCCAATAGACTACCCACTAAGTGGGAAGAAAATCTTTGCCAGCTATACCACTGACAGAAGCCTGATACTTAGAGTCTACAAAGAACTAAAAATACTAAACAATAAAAAAATTCAGACAAGCCATTCCAAAAATGGGACAGAGAACTAAATAGGAAGCTCTCAGAGGAAGGCGGGCGTGTTGGTGCACACCTTTAATCCCAGCACTCGGGAGGAAGAGGTAGGCAGATCGCCATGAGTTTGAGGCCATCCTGAGAATACAGAGTGAGTTCCAGGTCAGCGTAGACTAGAGTGAAACCCTACCTCTAAACACAAAAAGAAAAAAAGGAAGAAAGAAAATATTCAACATCTCTAACCTTTAGGGAAACGCAAGTTACAATAACTATGTGATTCCACCTTATTCCAGCAAAATATCTGACAACAATAAATGTTAGTGAGGATGTGGGGAAAAAGAATCCCTCAGCCACTATCATGGGAATGTAAACTTGTACCACCACTATGGAAATCATTATGGAGATTCACAAAAAAGGATAAACATAGAGCTCTCAACAGACCCTGTTTTGCCTTTACTGGTCATTTATCCTAAATGACCCATGCTTCACTACAGAGCTATTTGTTCAACCACGTTTATAGCTGCTCAACTCATTATACCTAAGAACTGGAATCAACCCAGTACCCATCATTGGATGAATGGATAATGAAGTTGTGGTACATTTACAAAATGGAATTCTACTCAGCAGTATAAAAAAAAATGATACAATGAAATTTGTAGGAAAATGGATGACTTGGAAGAGATCATATTCGGAAACCTCATACAATCACAGGAAGGCAAACACTGCATGGCCTCATTTGTCTGTGGTTCCTAACCTGGACCAGCTTGAGTTACTGACATACCCGATAGGCAACTCAAGACCCAGACAACAACAATGGAAGGGTTTGGGGGGCAGAGGGCAAAGAGAGGGTGGGAAAAAACAAACACAAAAATAAATCCAAAATGAACTGGTACCATAGAAACCTTTAAATTGGAGACAGACTAAAAGATATAGCCCTCAAAAGGAGTGTAGGGGCAGCACCTGAGAAGAAGGCTCTGGGGGGGTGGGGGTGGGATGAAGCCCAGGCTTATTTTTCTTTCTTCTTTTCTTTTTTCATCTCTGGTCTGTAACTCTCAGTACCAGAAAGCAGTCGTTACCCACAATGAGGTATTTATCAGAGAGACCCACGAGCTTTCTAAGACAAGACAGTTTTCTGTCAAATCACTTGATTACCCACTTGAGGCAAAAGGTAAAGTCCTATTGCTGAAGACACCATATGCTGTTGATGCAGAGCACCTTGCTGGAATCTGGAAGGGAGTCAATTCCAGACAGCCCATCTAGTGCTGGAATGTGCAATATAAGGTACTGGGGAAAGTGGCCAACAATGGTCTGAGCAAGCCGAGGTCTACGCTACTCAGAAGCAAACACCCTGACAGGACATACATGCAATAGCAGTACACTGCCTCAGTGGGTGATCGCTGCTGGATTGGCTAAGAGATCCACTCAGTGTAAAGGAACCCATATCTGGAATTGGTAACTATATCAGAATCCTATGGAGCAAAAGATTATGCTGTCCAGTATCAAGCTTTTACTAATCTTTGGCTAAAAGAGGGGTCACATACATCAAATTCTCCCTAATTTAATAATGCTTATCCCATTTAACCTATGCTGACTTCACTCTCCATTGGAGAATCTGTTCTTCTTTTCCAGGAGGTAGCAAGGCCTGAGGAGATAAACTACCCCTTATACTTCAGCCAAGACACACCTGAAACCACAGAGTAATTGGGAGACTAGCCAGAATGCTGCTTCTATGCTGAACCTTATAATCAGCAACAGGGTGCAGAAGGCAGAACCTGAACATACTCAACACCTACCAAAGCAGAGATCCAGAGGCTCCTAAGAGCGTATCACTGAAGCAGACTTAAAACTCTCCCACCACGATTCAGGGAATCTTGTAGAAGAAGGGGCAGAAAGATTGTAATTGCTATAGGTTAAGACAGCATACCCAGAGGCATTGCCTCCCCTCCCCCCAATATAATTGACTGCTGCTACCACAACGCATAACCCACAGCCCCACAAGGGATACCTGCAACCTCATTGAGGATGATCTTCGGCAGGATGGGGGCAGGGATGAGGGAAAAGAGGGTACCAACAAATGATGTATCCATACAAGGTATGTTGCTAATATTAACAATAAAAAATAAAATATTTTTAAAAATTACTTACTTTATTAATAAAAATACATAATGTATGCATTTGTAAATGTGTAAGATTGTCAAAAGCTATCACTTCGCCTGCACATATTGCTCTTAAAACTCCTCTTCCACATTGCACCTCTTAAAATTGTCTTCCCTGTAACCACCTTCCTTCAGGTTCCATGATTGCTTTGCAGCATTGCTTCATTAATTTCTTCACTTTTTTCCTGGGGAGTTATAATAGTACTATTTTTTAATTTTTACTTTTTCTTTGTTAGTTATACACATACTCAGTGTGTATACAGCCATGTTGGTATCATTCTTAGCCTCCTTCCCTGTCCTCCCCTCTCTGAAGGGACTCTCCTCATTGGGGAATGTGGGTCATGCATTGTCGAGGTAGCCATCAGTTATGAGTAAGAGGCAATGTCTCTGTGCATAATATCCCAACTTGTGGCTCTAACAATCTTTCCGCCCCCTCTTCTATGAATTTCCCTGAGGCACGTTGGGTTCGTTTTAGGTCTATTTCAATGATGAGGTCTTGGGAGTCTCTGTGTCTCTGGATATATGGTTTTGTAGGAGTTGTGTGTTCTCTGTATCTATCTTCTTCAACGTTATGCTGGTACCAGGTTCACCAAGAAATCAGCACTCTTGTTCATTTCCCTAATTACTCTATGGTTTCAGCTTGGACCCTGATGAAGAACCATGGGCTGATTCTTTCCTCAGGTTCTGTGTCGATCTGAACAAAAGCATCAGATTATCCAATGAAGAGTGAAGTCAGCACTGGATAAATGGGATAACCATTATTATTTTTGAGGGAATTTAATAGATGTGGGCCCTCTTACAAGAGGTCTACAGACCAAGATTGGTAGGAGCTTGATATTGGATATGGTTCTGACTTGTTTCCCAGTTTCAGCTATGGGTTCTGTTCCACTAAGTGGTTCTTTTAGCCAATTCAAGAGCAGTTGGTTACCCACCATGGCTGTATGACATATTGCACTTGGGTGAGGTTGCTTGCTGCTGAGTAGCTTACACCATGAGTTGCTTGGACAGATGTTGGTCATTTTCCCCCTGGTGCTCATGTAGCACCTTCTGGAACTAGACAAACTAACTGTCTGGGGACTGACTCTCTTCCAGATGCCAGCCAGGTCTCTCCCATGTTCCATACCAACAGAGTATGGTGTCTTCTGCAGTAGGGGTCTTACCATTAACCTTTGGTGGGTAATCAAGTGCACTGACAGAAATCTGTCTTCTTTTGGAAAATCTAGTAGGCCTCTCTGGTAAACAGCTCATTGTAGATGTTAACTGCATCCTAGTTCTGGGAGTTACAGGCCAGTGCCAAGGGAAAAGAAGGAAGAAAAAGATAGGTAATATAAAAGTCAAAGAAAGAATATATAGAGAGAAACAGGAGAAGATTAAGGTTAGATTTCATCATACCCTCTGCAGGGCCCTTTGATTCAGTTCTTCCCTCTAAGGACATGATGAAGATTCAACCATTTAGTCTGTCTGTCAGGATATAGGATTTTATGGTATCATTTCCATTTGGGTCCAGTTTTGTGTCCCCCCCACTTTGCCTTCCCTTCCTGCTCCACCCTCCCTATTGTCTGTTCCTTGAGATGCCTATTATGTCAGGATCTCAGACAGATTCAGGTTAGCAGCCAGAAATGAGTGATGAGACCATGCAATGATTGTCTTTCTGTGATTGGTTGAATTCACTTTTAATTTCCAACATTTAATAGGGTGTCTGACTTGTACTATGTATTCAACAAAGGTTGGCCCACTAAAATTCAGGACTAGCATATGTCAAAATGGATAATAAAATGTGTTTATATATGTAGCCTTCTAGATCCAAGAACAGTATTCTCAAGTACCAAGAGACCTTTCTCATGAAAAAAAAGAGATGCCCATTTACATTTGACTTTTGATTGCCACTGGTATTCAGGGGCCATGCTTAAAGATACTTAAAAATTCAATTTATTTATGAAAAAATGTTCATTAAATTCAGTGGGGGAGAAACTTGACAATTACAGTGAGAATTGAAACTTAAAATTGATTTTTATAGAGATATATTCTCTTTTAGTATGTATGTAAGTGTCAGAGTTGCATGTCTTGTTTGGTCTCAGCTGTGGATTTGAAGGCCAATGTCTCTGGGGTTATAAGGGAGGATTATCTGTTAGTGTATTTTCTATTTCTAGAGTCATAATTTCAGGATGTAAATGTTGCTTTGTGCATTCAATTAAATTCACTTTCTGTATATAACATTAATTGAGATGGAAAGAGTAACTCTATGAGAGTTTTCATGTTAAATCCTTTAGGAAATGAAGGATAAGTATCTGAAAATCAGATGCAGTTATTGGGGCATTAGTCTTTGAACATAAGAAGGAAATTAGAAATTATTCATCCAACAGAAATCACATCATTTCCAAAAATTTCCTAGCTCTCTGCTGAGAGTAATTTAACATGTTTATAAAATCTTTTTTTTCATTTTCTTGTAAGCTGAGAGGAAACAAAATTCAAAATATTGTGGGGTTAGCTAAAATGAATATTTGCTTTAAATTGAGAATGCTGTTGGTCAGTATTTTGACCATGTTTTAAGATTTTAAGAGATTTTAAGATTTTAAGGATTTTAAGAGAGCAAGAACTCAAAATCAATATTGAATTACTGGGGTTATTATATTGCCTGCGTGAATACTTTTTATATAATGTTTTTGTAGAATGCAACTTTCACCTAGTAAAAGTCAAAAATCATAGTCAATGTGCTGTCATAAAATGAATATAATCAGTTAACTACCCCTGAGATGTAGAGACAGATTGTCATTGATAGTATGATTACTGTCCACTGATATATCCTCTTTTCTGAGATTTATGTTTTCTTTTCTTCTATTGTTGTCTTTCCTTTTTCTATTGCTTTGTAGCTTTTTAGAAAATTCACTTTCAGTATATTATAATTATAAATGCATCATTTATATTTGTTTCATAGATCATAACCATACTGCTTACATGCCTTTTAATGATAAACTATGATTTACAATATTTTGTCAATGGTGTGAGGGAAAGATCTTTTTTCCCTACATGTATATACAATTGAGTCTATGAGAAAAAATTCATAAATCAAATGTCCACATATTCATGAAAGTTGAAGTATTTTTCTTATAAAGGCTGTTTCTGGGATATAAAATCATCTTTCAGGGCTGGAGAGATGGCTTAGTGGTTAAGCACTTGCCTGTGAAGCCTAAGGAACCTGGTTGAGGCTTGATTCTCCCGGACCCACGTTAGCCAGATGCACAAGGGGGCACACACGTCTGGAGTTTGTTTGCAGTGGCCAGAGGCCCTGGCATGCCCAATTTATCTCTCTCTCTGTCTGCCTCTTTCTCTCTCTGTGTCCATCACTTTCAAATAAATAAAAATAAACAAAAAAATTAAACAAATCATCTTTTATCTGTAATCAGTGTGTTATAAGCTTCCAGAATTCTGTGCCAAGAGTGATTTGAAGGTCAGATATAGGCTATGCTCAGCAAGAGAGTATAGTGACTGATAAGCTGTACATACCACTCACTTAGGAAAAATGATAAAGAAACCAATGTTTTTTTTTCAGCTAAGCAATAATTAAGTATTGCATAGGTAAATAAAATCACATGAGGAATAAAAAGTAAATTAATATATAAGATATCTCCAATTTTCTGCCCTCCTTTTCTCAACTTCCATCTTGTGCTACAGGGTAAACAGAAAAGAACTGTTAAAGACTGGAAGTTATATGTTTTAACCACAAAAGTAGAAGGCTCATAGAGCATATATTTTTCTTCCTCTGCCAATGTCATCTTCTGATGTAGGTGGCCTCCATCTAAGAAGATCTACACAACACCCAGCATTCTGGATCTCATAGTATACCCACCTTAAGTGTGGAATAAATGTAATGACTCACTTTTGATGATCCACATATGAGAGAAGTTATGTGGTAATATACTCCTTAGTTTATATTGTAAAAAGTCCTAACTCTGTCATCATGTAATACCCCCTAAGAGAAGCCAGCTGCCCCTTCCTTAGGCTGTTCTGTGTAGAGACCCCAGTGACTAATCATTTATAAAGATCTTTTGAGGTCCTCATTCAAGCGTCCTCAGTTGATTAAGCCTTTAAAAGAGGATTAGTTCAACCAATAACAAACAACAGTCTTTAGAGCACCCAAAATCAAACCACACTGCTCAGTTAGTCCTAAACACCAGTGAAATTGAAAGATGATTATTGTTCCTAATTTTGTGTCAGAAATTTAAAGGTAATTTGTTATGTTGAACAGAGAAGATCAAATAGTTTAATTCTGTTTTATGTTAGCAGCACTTCTCTGTTTAACCATGAGAAGTTACCATGAGAAGTCTGCAACACAGCTTCACAAAACTTTATAAAAGGTGTTGCACTCCAACCACGTGTATTGTTTCATGTATGTGTGGATTGTACTTGTCTGTGTGTCTTTAGTACCTCCTGACTTTCGATACTCTTCCCCACTACCTAAAATGTTTTCAACATTACCCTCCACCTTCTATAAGTCTGTCATTCTCCAAGCTCTCCTTCAAGCATTGCCCTTTGCATGGAGACTCAATCCTACCAAATCTGTATTGCCAATTATCTCTAGATGTATGCCATAAGATATAATCTGAGATATACTCTTCACAGTACATTCTAGCAGGAAAATTATCCTGTGATGTTTGCTATGATCATGCATTTTTGGCTTTTCTTCATAGCTAAGCCATAAGCCCCTGAAGAATTATATGATGTAAGTTTTATACGTTTTAGAATTATCAAATATTATATTGAGTACACATTGAACATTTAAGTAATTTGCATTTGTTGACTTATTTCAAACAGTATCTAATTATTTTAAATTTTACCTTCTGTCTCTGGGGAGATGGCTCTGTGAGTAAAAGCAGTGCTGAACCTGTGTAATAACCCCAATTTGGGTCCCCAGAACTTACTGGATGTGGTGGCATGCATTTACAATCCCAGTGTCCTTATAGCCTGATTGAAATTAGAGAGAGACAGAAGAATGCCCAGAAGCTCATGCTCCAGCATGCACAGCAGTGAACAATAAGATACTCTGCTCAAAACAAGGTGGAAGATGAGGAGCAACACCTGTGGTTGTCCTCTGATCTTCATACATGTACTGTGGCATGTACTCATCCACACTCTTGCCTCTTGCACATGAACACACACACACACACACACACACACACACACACACAGAATTTTTAAAAATTAACTCCCGGCGAAGTTTTGTTAAATTATTATTTTCCCTTCATGATCCTCTTACCTGGTTCTGTTTGGGGAGTAACATTAATATAATGAATTCAACTAATATTTTATTAATCTAGAACATGTATGTATATACATATATAGTGGCACATGTTCATAATCCCAGCACTAGGGATGCTGAGTCTGGAGGACTGTCATGCATTTCAAGACAGCTTTGGCTATCTCATTCAATTATTTCTCAAAAGACAAACAAAATACATGTGATGTACAGATGTGAGTGTAATCAACATTCCAGCATTAGTCTTTAATTAAAAACTGAGTGCATGAGTGTGTGTGGATCATGGGCATTTAATCCAGTGATTTTAAGAGTAGGATGTGGGGAGAGAAATAAACCATGAATTACTATATATAATGTTCCAATTAGAAAGAGAAGTAATTTAATTTACAACTAAGATAGCAACAGTGAATACTCTAATGATTTATAAAATGCTATTTTTCTTCCTAATTTCCCATGGGCTGTACAGGTATTTTAGTCAAAGTTGAAGGAAGTAATGGACACTTCACTGTGGTATGGGTTTTTCTTGCTTCATGATTTTGCCTTACACTTATAAGGGCCAATTTTAGCCTATTTATGCATATGTGTACTATCTCCTTTATGAGAAACATTCAGTTCTATAGGAGCTCTATAAAGATTTCCAATTAGAGTATTTCTTAATTATTAGAAATATATTATATACCAAAGGACTAGTGGCTGATCTTACTGAGAAGTTGAAGATTATAAGTATCATTTGGGGAATGAATTAAGGGAAAAATATTACAAGACATGTTCTGTAGAGGTCAGTTTCCAGTTCAATAGTATTTAGTGGTTTTCCAACGATCAGTATGATAGAATATCCTACATGCTTGTTAACTCTGCTGATGACATGAGGTAGAAAAACAGCAGAAATATTTGAGAATATAGTTAAAACTAAAAATTACCATAGTAAGTGAACAGTAGTCAGAATAGACAGATAAGAGAGATTGAATGCATATGC
Source organism: Jaculus jaculus (assembly GCF_020740685.1). NCBI lineage: Eukaryota > Metazoa > Chordata > Mammalia > Rodentia > Dipodidae > Jaculus > Jaculus jaculus. The sequence continues at coordinate 32,135,553 of NC_059104.1, forward strand.
TCTTCTCTTGCACATATAACATATATATAGGATATTTAAATGAAATAAAAGTGGATAAAGAAAATACAAACAAATAGGTAAATTTCCTTTTAAAGATCAGAGGAAGTAAATACAATAGAATGTTACTTCAATTTGAAGCCATCTGTTGTTTTTGAAAAATAAAAACAAACAAACAAAAAAAGGAGTGAATAACAACTTCAAAAATGGCATCAAAATCTTTGTGGTTTTTGCTAACCAATCCACTGACAAGGTAACTTTCAATTAAGAGAAGCTTATTGACATATGGTGCTGAGAAGTCCAAGATCTAGGGGCAAGTCACTTGGAGAAGATCATCTCACTGCATCCTAACATGATATGGAAGAAAGGGTGTAGCATGATCATCTTATGGAGACATAACACCTGACCAGAAGAAGCTTATAGAAGGAACAGATTTGCTGCTGCTTACAAGTTCAAGAAGGGTTTCCTTCTTTTTTATTGATAATTTCCATGATTGTAAACAATGTCGCATGGTAATTCCCCCACTTTCCCCTTTGAAACTCCACTCTCCATCATATTCCCTCCCTCTCTCAATCAGTCTCTCTTTTATTTTAATGTCGTAATCTTTTCCTTTTATTATGATGGTCTTGTGTAGGTAGTGTCAGGCACAGTGATGTCATGGATATCAATGCCAATTTCTGTCTGGAGGAGCAATTTGTACGGAGTCCTCCCTTCTTTTGGCTCTTACATTCTTTCGACCACCTCTTCTGCAATGGACCCTGAGCCTTAGAAGGTGTGATAGAGATATTTCAGTGCTAAGCACTCTTCTGTCACATCTTCTCAGCACCATGGTGCCTTCTGAGACATCCCAAGGTCACCGCCATCTGAAAAAAGAAGGTTATCTAACAAAAAGTGAGAGAAACATTAATATATGAGTATAAACATTAAGAGATGTACTTACTTGGCAGTTTGGTGAGCATGGTATATACTTTTAGCCAGATAACAGCAATGTTACACCCCTAGGGCTCATGACTACCCCACTGTAGGTCTTAGTATCAGGCATGTATTTCCTCCCATGGAGTGGGCCTCCAGTCAAATTAGAGGGCGGTTGGTTTCCCCATAGTAGATGTGCCACTATTTCACACAGCTCATTTGGCCTGGCTTGCAAAATATAAGTATTGCAGTGCCCACTGTTGGGTATCTTCACTGGTGATTTCCCTGACATTGAACTGCATGTAGCACAGCTTTTTCCAGCTTTCTGTCAGCTGGTCTACATGGAGGAGGTTTTCAGCTCAACTCCAGCAGGATTTCTCAGTGACCTGGCAGCCCAAGTATGTGGAGTCTTCAGCAATAGGGTCTTTCCATATATTCCTGGTGGGAAACCAAGGGCCTAAGCAATGCCCCGTTGTGGGAAGCCATGCTGGCTTTATCAGGCTTTGCTGTGTCAGCACTGTGGGAAGCCATGCTGGCTTTATCAGGCTTTGCTGTGTCAGCTTGTTTACTGCTTTTGTATCCTAATTGTCTGTGCATGAGCACATGATGTTATCCTAACATGGCTGCTCACCTATCCCGATTGGGTGATGCATAGTCAGCTGATGAGATTTAAGCCAATCAGACGACACTGCACAATCATCTGACCACTAGTATATAAGCTTGGGGCTCTGTAGGGTCAAGGTCCTTCTCTCTTTCAGTCTGGAGCTCCCAATAAAGTGTGCTTGAGAAGAATCCTGTTGTTGTTGTTCTTCCTGCTGGCGGGAGGGGCGCAACAAGTGGTGCCGAAACCCGGGAACTTGTCAACAAACGGCCAATTGAGAGGACCCCTGAGGATACTTCCGAGGGAGGATTCAGAACTCAACATACGGAGCGGCGGTACCGGTAAGTTCCCCTGGTGCTATATGATAAGTTTTGGCCTGTAACTGATCTCTAAGTAACATACATAAGGTTGCAAAATGGGACAACACCACTCCACCTTTTTGGAGCCACTTCAGGAAGTACTAACACAACGTAGACTTAAGATTTCAGATAAAACTCTTAAAGGGTTTTTGGAAGAAGTGGCTATGATAGCGCCTTGGTTTGAGCTGACTGGAGGTTTAAATTTGACCTGCTGGGATAAATTAGGCAGAGACATTGACCGTGAGTCAAAAACGCAAAAGTTGCGCGCAGGTACACAGCCCTTATGGCGTTTGGTGCGATCCTGTTTGGAGGACAAACATTGTGAAGAAGTGATCAGGGAAGGTCAATGCATATTAGCACATCATCAAGATAGTATGTCAGAGTCTAAAGAAAGTAAAAGGGGAAAACAAAAAAAGGTTAAAATAAAAGGAGAACCTAGGTTTCAAATAGAACAGAATAAAAGTGCGCAGAATAAAAATGAATCACAAAAGGAAGGGCCAAATTCAGGTCCTAAGTTATATCCAGATTTAATGGAACTTACAAATTTATATATAGAAAGTTCTAGTGAATCTGAGGGAGAAGAATTAACTCCAGAGGAAGAACAGGATTTTGAGGAAGTAGAGACTGAATGTGGTCGGAAGTGTTCTAGACCCAGACAAGATGGCGTCTTTGCTTCTCCTCCAGCTTATGCTTCTATGAGTAAAAAGTGTAAACAACAAGATGGCCGACTTCCGTTTGGGGCACGTCCTTCGTCCGGATGTAGTCTGATAAAACCAGATACTTGGAAAAAGCTGGCTAGTGCTTATCCAGTCTTTGAGGATCCTAATACCAATAATAGATATCATGAAGCTATAGGATATAAGGATGTACTTGAAAATGTCTGGAAAGGCCCGGATCCAGTTATAGCCAGATCCAGGGGAGCTGTTTATGTTTTTCCACAGGGCCAAGCTGATCCTATCTGGGTGCCAGAGCGGTTGACTCGAATCGTGCGTCATGAGACAACAAGGAATGACAACCTCCGTATTACTACTGATGATCCTGAGCCTGTTCCTGCCGATGATGATAAAGGGAATTAAGATGCAGTTTTGGGCTGTGGCCAGAACATGGCCTGTCCCTATGCCAGTTCATTCATATTCTAGTGTCTTACCTACTCTATTTTCCACATCTTGCCAAGGGGAAATGCCTTGCATCAGGGATCCTATACAAACACCAACAATTTATAATCAAACTTCTTTTCATCTGAATGGCACTTTGTGTTTTTTCCAGGGTAATAAGAACCTAGCTCCCCCATGTATTGTATTACAAAAACAAAATCTTAGTACTTGGCAGGACCCATTAGAAAAGTCTAAAGTTGATATGAGTATAATACTTACAACTTTAACTCAGATTACTAAGGAAAAACAAAATGGGTCAGGAGAGGGAGGTAATGTTACAAATGTTAATATTACCACATTATTGATACAGAGTAAAGTGACTGTCCCTTCTAGACAGCCCAATCTTAAGATAAATGCTAGTAATGTAAAAGGTGCTCCCTGGTGTGAACCTAATTATGCATTTCCTCCGATTTTTACTCCATGTCAGAGTTCAGATAAAATCCAGAAACAGATCTTACAGGGATTTCAAATGACCCCTCCATTAAGGCGTTACCAATTTAAAAGTAAAGGAGATGATACTCTTAGTAATAGTGCTGGTTGGCCCTGGTATAAATGGCTTCTGTCCAATGAGGCCGGTACAATGGCAGATGTGTCAGCTTTAGCAGGATTATTGGGAACTAAACATGCATTATGGAATGTTTCAGCAGTTAGAGTTAATATAAATGATAAAATTTATATTAAAGACATAAATAAAAATCACCAATGGATTAATAGTAGCTTTAATCCAGCCTCAATTTGTGTACAAGCTCCATTCTTTTTTCTGACAACAAATGTTAGCACTAACATCTCTTTGATAGATTGTAGAAATATCACATGTTGGCTTGCAGAGTGCTGGAATGCTAGAGTTAATCTAGCTTTAATAGTAAAATTACCTACTTTTGTCCCCATTCCAGTAGAGGCGGATCCAAATACCTTTCCTTTAGTAGGACTTATTCGTCATAAAAGAGATTTTGGTATTACTACAGCAATCATTTCCGCCATCATCATTTCAGCTGCAGCAGCAACTACTGCTGCTGTTGCCATGACATCTCAGGCCCAAACTGTAGAAGTTGTTAATAATATAGTAGAAAAGACTTCTACAGCATTAGAAACACAAGAAACAATTAATACACACCTTCTTGCTGGTATTCATCTAGTCAATCAAAGAGTAGATTTGATGCAGAATCAAGTAGAGGAATTATATAAAATAATACAACTTAGATGTGTGTCTCAGTATCAACATTTGTGTATTACTCCTTTGCAATTTAATTTTACTGCTTCTTTTAATCAGAGTCGCAAACTAGCTAAATTTTTGGCAGGAAACTGGACACGTAAAGGAGAGCAGCTATCTCGGAAGTTACTGTTCCAGATTGTACAGCTGAATGGAACTCATTTGGAGCCAATCTCTTTGGGAGATTTTACTTCTTGGTTATCTTCTGCATTTTCTTTCTTTAAGGAATGGGTGGAGATGGCTATGTTTGGAGCAGCCCTTTTGTGTGGTATGGTGTTCTGTCTCTGGCTTATCTGTCGAATCAGACGACAACGTCACCAGGATAACATAAGGATTGTTCAGGCACTTATAGCTTTGGATCAAGGAGCATCTCCACAAGTGTGGCTGGCAAGCCTACAAAATGATTAGTTCCACCCTGCTTACTGTAAGGCCTTTGCACACCAAGTGACCTTGTTGTCATTGCACCTTGGAAGGCTTACATTCCTGCATGAGCAGCCTTTACACCCTGAAGGGATTTTTCCATTGCACTCGGGAAGGTGCTGAAGCAGGCTTTTGGTCTTGGGCTCTACCCTTGATCGGACTGGCCATCATGAGGGCTGGTCCTGGATCGGGTATCCTGAGGTTCAAAACAATTTTTAAAGGGGGAACTGTGGGAAGCCATGCTGGCTTTATCAGGCTTTGCTGTGTCAGCACTGTGGGAAGCCATGCTGGCTTTATCAGGCTTTGCTGTGTCAGCTTGTTTACTGCTTTTGTATCCTAATTGTCTGTGCATGAGCACATGATGTTATCCTAACATGGCTGCTCACCTATCCCGATTGGGTGATGCATAGTCAGCTGATGAGACTTAAGCCAATCAGACGACACTGCACAATCATCTGACCACTAGTATATAAGCTTGGGGCTCTGTAGGGTCAAGGTCCTTCTCTCTTTCAGTCTGGAGCTCCCAATAAAGTGTGCTTGAGAAGAATCCTGTTGTTGTTGTTCTTCCTGCTGGCGGGAGGGGCGCAACACCCCGTAACTTGGTGGGCGTGGGGGGGGGGGGTCATCAGAGACTTCCCTGGCCAACAACTCACTAGAAGGTATCCCATCCCTGGCACTGAAAATTTTATAGTAACAATCTAAGGCTCCTGAGTGTTCCATTGTCCAAAAAAGTAGGTTTCCATAGGATTTATTTATATCCTCTTAGATTTTGATTAGCCCTCCCCCTATCTCTCCTTTACTCCCTCTCTTCCCCTGACCTCATTTAGGCCTTTTCACCCCCATTAATCTGTTCTTCTCCTTACATGTATACAACATCAAATGACAGGGAAGACATCACACATCATAGCCAGGTAAGCAACAGGAAGAAAGTAGTCTGAGCACTGGGCTTGTGATTGGGCAATATTACCCCAAAGCTCACCTCCAATGACACACCTCCTCCAGAAAGGCTCCATTTTCCCAACCCTCCATAGCTTTCCCAAATTACTACCATCTGGTGACCATATATTTAAAACACATGAGACTATGGGGGACCCTTTATATTCAAATCATCACAGAGGCACACCTTTTCATACAGACATGCCCCTCCTGCAACAATGGCATTCCTTTATTCATGAAGGTAGTACCACTGGTGGTACCACTAAGAAACAAATGTGTTGCCACTTCCCAAGACAGAACTCGCAGTGATGCTCATAATTTTGTCTCCCAAAATGTTGGGGTTAAAGGTGTGCACCACCATGCCCAGCTCTCTCTTAGCACTTTGGAGACAGAAGATTTGCTATTTTTTTTGTGTGAGCACTGTAGAAATTTGTTTCATTATGCCAACAGTTTTCAAGGTGTGGTGTAAGGACTTTTGGGGAACCATAAGAGTGGTACATGAGATTAGAATTGGTTTCCAAGATGTTATTTATATTTTTCATTTTCATTGTCATATAAGTGTACTATGAAACTTTTCACACACATGTTACTGTAATAGATTGAGGTAAAGCAAATACAAATGTCCAGCAGCCTCCCACTGAAGCAGAATGTGAAGGAATTTGCAAAATATATCCCTAATCTATTTCTCTTGTAAAATATAATTTTAAATACAAATATTTATGTTAGCCGGGCGTGGTGGTGCACGCCTTTAATCCCAGCACTCGGGAGACAGAGGTAGGAGTATTGCCCTGAGTTCAAGGCCACCCTGAGATGACAGAGTTAATTCCAGGTCAGCCTGGACCAGAGTGAGACCCTACCTCGAAAAACCAAAAAAAAAAAAAAAAAAAAAAAGAAAAAAATATATATGTTAGTCTATTTTGGCTGCCTGTCCATCACTCCTGATCCTCCTGGTTCTGGTAAGCCTTTGCTCCTCTCAGCCAACTGCAAGGAGATGAGAATCCCCTTGATCCCTCTCTACCCCCTCCTGCCCTCCATGTGGCAGGGGCTTTCTGTACTTTCATTTCTTTTCTCTCTAAATCTCTTTTCACATTTCTTCCAGGCCCACTGCATGGGCTCTCAGATCATATGGACATATCAATATTTCTTCCCTTGGTTTTGTGCTTCCCTAAATAGATTTATTAATTTAGGGCTGGAGAGATGGTTTAGCAGTTCAGGTGCCTGCCTGCAAATAATAAGGACTCAGGTTCAGTTCTCCAATACCTACATAAACCAGATACACATGGTGGCATATGCATCTGGAGTTCATCTGCAGTGGCTAGAGGCACTAGTGTTTCTATACTTTCTCTCTTTCTACCTCTCACTCTCTCTCTCTTTCCCTATATTCCTCTGCTTATAAATAAATAAAAATCATTTTTTCAAAATAAAAAAAACTGATAATTAAAAATATATATTTGTCAATGTATCCTGATTCTCTTTTGTTTTTAAGTTTTGTAATGATTGCCTTTGAATTTCTCTGTTGTATTTTCTAGTGTAGCAAATGTCATAGACATAAGCTGACTATATCAATACACTCTTCAATGTCCTTAGTCACTTTTAAGACTAAAAATAAGGCTTGAAAGCAAAATAGAAAGGAGAATGTATGAGTCCTACTGAATTATACTTTAATAATTTCTAGTAATTTGGGAAGTTCTAATTCCAAGAAACCATTTAATGCTATCTTGTAGATTGCCAGAAAGAGAGGAGAATTGGTAGAGATAATCACTCTCAATCTTGACTGCACATTGGTGGCACCAGAGACCTTGAAGGTAATCATTAATGTTTGGATGCCTTTTGGAGTTTTCTTCTGTCCTTCCCTGCTTGCTTTCTCTCTCTCTCTCTCTCTCTCTCTCTCTCTCTCTCTCTCTCTCTCTCTCTATTTCTTTCTGATTTGGGTTGCACTTAGGCATTTAGATTTTATAAACCTTCTTGCACGACTGAAATAGTTACGGGTATACCCATGCACACGTAGGGCATATACCACTGTGTGCATCTGGCTTATGTAGGTACTGGGCATTCCAAACTGGGTCCTTACGTTTTTACAGGCAAGTGCCTTAACAGCTAAGCCATCTCTCCAGTTCTGATATTTATGTTTTATTTAATTTTATTTATATTAATTATGGACACAGTGTGTATACAGCTATGTTGGTACCATCATTAGCCACCTCCCTGTCCTCTCTCCTCTGCAGGGACTATCCTTGATGGGGAATGTAGGTTGAGTATTGTGAGGTTAGCCATCAGTTATGGGTAATGTCTCTGTGCATAAGGTCCCAACTTGTGACTCTAACAATCTCCTCCCTCCTTCTGTGAATTTCCCTGAGCCATGTTGGGTTGTTTTAGGTCTACTTCAGTGATGAGCTCTTGGGAGCCTCTGTGTCTTGGGATATCTGGTTTGGTAGGAGTTGAGTGTTTTCTGTGTCTATCTCCCTTAACCTTGTGTTGGTACCAGAGTCACCAAGAAAGCAGCACTCTTTCTCATTTTCCCAACTACTCTTGGTTTCAACTAGGGCCCTGTTGAGGTGTTATGGGCTGATTCTCTCCTCAGAATCTGTGTTCATCTGAAAAAGAGAAGCAAATTCTCCAATGGAGAGTGAAGTCAGCACCAGACAAATGATATATAACCATTATTATTTTAGAGAGAATTTATCCTGTTAGTATGGAACATAGAGTGCTCTGGCTGGAGTCTGGAAGAGAATCAGTCACCAGACAATTAGCTTGTCTAGTGCCAGAAGGTGCTACATGAGCAAATGGTTGGGGGGGGGGGATGATCAACATCTGTCAAAGCAACTTGTGGTCTAAGCTACTCAGCAGCAAACAACCTGGCATGGTGCTCACAAAAGTGCAATAGTGGTGCACAGCCATGGTGGGTAACCAACTGCTATTGATCTGGCTAATCAATCCATTCAGTGGAACAGAACCCATATCCGGAGGTGGGAAACAAGTCAGATCCATATCCAAAAAATGAGCCTACTCTCCACTATCAAGCTCCCACCAATTGTGGGGTACAAGAGGGCCTATACTGATTAAATTCTCTCTGTCCTTTTAAATAAAACCATTTCAGATAGAATTTAGTGACTTTGTTACATTTAGATAGTAGCATGATGGGAATATTTTGGAGTTGTTATTGCACAGCAAAGTGACTATGGGAAATGCCAATGTCTAGGCACTGAGTTTTCTATCCTCTGCTTGCATTGGCTATACATTTAGACATATAGATGCTGCTTTAATTAATGCTAATTTCATTGTCATCAGTATTTAATAGAATAAACCATTTTAAAATAGAAACTATTGGATTTAAAAAATTGTTTATCATTTATCTATACAGTACTTGGTTCATTAAGATATTTATTACAAAATTGGTTTTGAAATTATTTCATAGTCTGATGTTTATTATTTGAACCATGCAAACAAATCCCTGTTGGTGTTGCTTAAATGCTGACAATACATGTAGCTTATGATAAAGTAGTTCTGAAAAGTTGAGGATTGCTTGTGAGATGTTATGTTCAGATCAAAACATTTTATTCCATGAAATGTTTTCCATCTGCATTGTAAATACAACTATACTAGTTGGTTAATTTTCCTATATTTATATTTAATTCCAAGTTTTTCAGTATTATGGAATGATTCCTGATGACTTTTGTCATTCCTTTACTTCCAGTTTGCTATTCAAAAGGCATCTTTTGCTAAAAGATTGGTAATAAAATATTAACTTGCCTATTAAGATACTTTAAATGATTTTTCTAGATATAAGCTGGTTTATGATGGAAATAGAAGAAAACTTCCTTAATATGCATAAAATTAACCATAATAGACTGCAGAGTAATATGTGCACAATTTATATCTATATATAAACATATGTTTTTATTAGATGTAATCTATGCACAATTTACATTTTATATCAATTTCTAGGCAATTAGTGAGATAAATTCTGGTTTGTTATTAAAACATGATATTATTTACAAGTATATCTTGATTTTAGTTCACTATTTTATTTTACTTTTTTTCTTCTTGGTTACTGTTTCCTTCCTTACTATAAAATATTTTATTCTCTGCAAAACAAAATAAATCCTTCATTCTTTCTTCTGCTAATTTAACTTACTGCTCACAATCACTTAATTTTTCTGTCCTTTAGAAAATGAGCATGAAATGCTCATTTTCAACAAGTGCAACTCATAAATTCTATTGTTCCCAATAATATAATAGCTGTATAGAAATAAACTTCATTTTATAGTAACTTTCCTTGGTACTAATATGAAAGTACTAATTAAGATATAATACTCTGGGCAAGATTAATGAGTGAAATTATATAAAGAAAACTGTATACTAAATACTTTAAGAATCAATACAAGCAGAATGCATTCATTAAATAAATGAACACAATTAAATAATTAAATAATGTGTACAAGTAAAATATGTTCATTGAATAAAGACTTTATTAATTTGTGGTTAGTCCAGATTCCATTTTTATTGTTATTCATTATTTACCTTTTCATGTGAATTGTTATTATTCATTACTCTACCTTATAATGCACAATGGTTTAAACATTGTAAAGGAAAAAGCATTGTCAATCTTGTATCTCCACCTTTTAATAGCATATATTTACATATCCACTTTTGGAGTTTCCCTAATTTTATATTGGCTTTTTTTGAATATTACCAACTGTGTTTTTCCCTTTTCATTTTTTAAGTAGGAAAGAATATGTTATGTTCCTCGTGGTTGCTTTTTCCTTACAGAATTCCCCTGACTCAACCCTGACAGATCTTGATATCCAAGAGGGAGTCAGCTCACAGGATTAAAGGCAAGAACCTCAATTAGACACTCTCTGATTTCTTCAGATGTTTTTTCTAATCTTTTAATATGGGATTATAGGCAGCTAGAACCTACACTGTAGTTATAAAAATAGTGAAGATGCTTTGTTCTAAATCATAATCACTCAGCTATTTAAAGCCTCCATTTTTCTTAATTTGAATTAATTCTGGTCTAGATGAGGATAATGAACTTTGTTCAGCTCTTAGCGATTCAGAGTACAAACTAGCAGGATGAGCACAGGGAAGCTCACACACTTTCCTCAATATCTGCTGGAAACTCCCTGAGAGACTGATTAGCTCACGCTTGTCACAAATAGGGGAGATAATTACAGGGCTTAACCATCTATGTGGTGGATCTTTTGAGAGGCAATGGGTAGATCTAAGACTGTCTTTGGATCAACCCTAATTCTTATTATTACACATATCTTGTGAGACTTTTTCTTTTTTAGCTCATCCCCAGAGACTAAACATTGTCTCCTTCCAGAAGATGACATCACATTTCTTTTCCAGAAGATAAAATTGTCCAAATTAGATTATCCTTAATTAGTCTAATCCTATGAGCCATTCCATAAAGTTTATTGCACCCGTGCCAACACTGTATCACAAATTCTTATTAAATGAACTAATCTTTTGCCATTGAAATGATGCTTAGGAACAATGTAGTTGATTCCTTTATTACAATAAAGATTTCTTTCTCTGAAGCTCCAGGTTTCAATAGCTATTTTATGGTTCTCAGTAATACCAGATGACATTATTTTAATGAGAATGTGGACTTACTCCAAATTTTTCTTGTTACTAAGTTTTTCTACTAAAAATGCCTTCATAGTGATAAAAACAAATAATTGAAGTTTCAGAAAATTTCATTTCCATAAAAAGTTATTGAGAGGCGTGCCATTTTCTCCTAGAACACAAGAACTGCCCACTTCAGTGAAGCTAGTTTCAACTTGCTCTCATGAGAAACTCTGGTGCTGAACTTCACAGCATGAAATAGCTCCATGTAGATTTTAGTAGAATAAATAATTCATTGGAAATTAATTTCTATTTTAACCCATCTTCCTGCCTTGTTTCCTGCTATCACTTTTTGACTATGTTTCACTAAAAACAAAAATGTTTATATTTTAAAAGTCAATTAAAAATTACATCTTTGGGGCTGGAGGGATGGCTTAGCGGTTAAGGCACATGCCTCCGAAGCCTAAGGATCATAGTTCGATTCTCCAGGTCCCACGTTAGCCAGATGCACAAGGGGGCACATGCGTCTGGAGTTCATTTGCAGTGGCTGGAGGCCCTGGCGCGCTCATTTTCCCTCCTTCCCTCTCTCTTTCTCTCCCTCTTCCTCTCTCTGTCTCTAATTAATAAATAAATAAAAGTAAAATCTTTAAAAACAATTACATCTTTAAATGAAAACTGTTAATAAGATGATCCTAATGACATCACAAATCACACTAAAATTGCAATGATTTAAACTTTTTTAAATGTATTGTTAATTTTTCTTATTTAAGTGAGTGAGAGAGAGAGAGAGAGAGAGAGAGAGAGAGAAAGAGAGAGATAATGGAAATAAGAGAGAATGGGTGCACCAGGGCCTCCAGCCACTGCAAAGGAACTCTAGACATATGTGTCACCTTGTGCATCTGACTTACGTGGGTATTTGGGAACTGAACCTGGGTCCTTGGGCTTTGTATGCAAGTGCTTTAACTACTAAGCCATCTCTACAGCACCAATTTAAACATTTTGTTCTTTAAGAATTTCAATTGACTTTTGACATTTACCAAATCCGTAACTTGGAAAGATGGGGGGACCTACCAGTTCTGTCCTCTATGTAAGCAGAAGGTTGCAAAGATGTTCTGAATTCTCTGAAATACTAATTCTATCAAAGTCAATGCTATTGTGCTCTGGAGAATGTCTCCTTCCCAGAATATGCTTCCCAGTCATTGAGAGTTGGTAAAATCTCTTTTGCTAAAGAATATTCACCTTCTCCTTGCCCACAGCACCTACCTTGCATAACTTCCCACTAAACACTTTCAACATCAGATTCAGCTGTTTAGACATGTATTTTTAAATATCAAATAATAGCCAGGAATGGGAGTACAAACCTTTAATCCCAGCACTCTGGAGATAGAAGTAGGAGGATCCCTGTGAGTCTGAGGCCACCCTGAGACTACATAGTGAATTCCAGGTCAGCCTGAGCCGGAGTGAGACCCTACCTCAAAAAAAAAAAAAAGAAAGAAAAAGAAAAAAAAAAAAAGACTGCTTCCTTGTCAAATACTTACCTCCCAAACAGAGTTATTTAGTTATTTCTTTCCCCCTACCTCTAAAATGCAGAATGGTGACCACTGGGGTTCTTCACTCACAGAGTAAACAGGGGAAAAAAATGCTTCTCGTTGTATCTCTTTCGAAGTACTTTTTGTAGATTGAAAAAATAAGAAAAGGCATAAACTTATTTTTCCATGATGACTTCCCTAGGAGGAAAAATATCTATATATTTGAATTTGAAAGTTTAGAATTAGTGTTTTATATCTGAAAAATAACATAGTACAACTAAGGGGGGAAATTCAAAGTGATAATAGCTGATAATTTTGAGTCTTATTTAAAATAAATGCAATTATCTCATTAGAGAACTTGAACAATAAAGAGATGCCACTCTAGTTCTTTGCTCACAGAGATCTCTTCACATTCTCTTTCCTCCATATTGATCGTATTACTATTTCTCTCATTTCCTCCTGAATATGTGGATTTAGAAGGAATAAATGCTTCCTGTATGCCTTAGTTTGCATAACGAGGGTATTGGCCAGCATTAAGCTTCTCCACCAGGCCAAGGAGACACAGTTAATCAGACTCATGAGTCACACTTTCATTGATTTTCGGATCTGAGCCACAGCAGTGCCTGTCACAGTGAGCCACCCTGGTGGAGCTGACCAAGGCTGCTAATCTTAAGCAGCAGTCAAGAAATTGAGATAAAAGCTGCCAATTCAATTTGTTCAAATAACAGATTTGACAAATTAGGAGGGTTCAACCCCATGATAAAAAAAAGTAATAATAATCCTGGTGGTTCATGTATGCTATGTCACAACAATATATAGATAAGATATAAATCAGAACATTACAAATGCATTGTTGGATGTAATTTAAGCAAAGGAATTCCCTTTATTTTGTGTCATGAAAAAGAAATGACTAGATAAGTGACTCCATAAGTGAAAGTCAATTCAAGGGAAGGAAATTCCTTGGGATACTAAAAGCAAAAACTAGATATAGCAAACTGACAAATTATTTTATATTATTTTATAGAAAAATATCATGAAAAAAATTAAAGTTCAAAGAAATTTTAAATTTCCATATCATGTACTTTGGACTGAATTATATCTCATTTATTTCTGTTAACAACAGCAACAACAACAAAACCAAAAACATAGTCAGCAGGGCACTTTCAGTGTCTGTGGTGGAAATGTTTATGATAAGTCTAATAAACTAACAAATCAGTCAAACCAACTGGTATACTGAACCAAATATCTTACTCAACAACTTTATGCAGCTTGCTAAATTACCATTCTATCCAGTGGAAAAAGTTGAGATTCATCGCATACTACATTTTGTTTTCATCTATATTTGAAAATAATTTTCACATTAACACAACTCATTAAGTACCTTAGAATATGCTTCCTACATATAGGAGGAAAAAAATCCTCATTGTCTAATAATAGTTCACATTTTATTTTCTTACTTACTTAAGAGTGAAAAATTGAGCAACACATGCGTACCACAAAAAGGCAAAAGGTTTTTATTTCTGTATTTCATAGTTGCTTGATTTCATGTGGACTCTTTACCTTTCCCAAACTAATATTTAAATATCTTTTACATTTGTTTCCCTCCCTCTCTTCCATTATTGCCTTTATTTTAATATACATAGAATTTAGAATAACAGCCAAAACAGAATTCCTTGATAATATCTTTCTTGTTCAGTGAATGAGGAAATAAATGAATTAAATCATGTACAACTACCTAGGCAAAATTTAGAAACAAAAATTGCAGTGGAGGGAATTCCACAGCACCCATTCCAGATCGACAATTATACGATTTCCTTGGCATAAATGAGGCTCAACACTGCACATATTTAAGGAATAAACTATTCTCTAAGAATGTGAAATTAACCATTTGTGAGCCTATCAAGTACTGTGATATGTGGAAACCTGAAATCATATGCTCCCTGTGACCAAGGAGTCAATCTACTTTTTGTACATATTTCTGGCACCTGGTATGCAGCAGCAACACAGTACTGTTCTTTTAAGCAGATGTGCTGAGTAGTAAGTAGTCTTGTGATACACTCAATATCCCAAAATAATGAGTATCCCATTATCAATGATCAGTATACCATTATCGAACTGCACTGAGAAAATGAGGTTATTTGGCCCAGGAGCCACCTGCATGCAAGAACAGGTTTAGGAAGTCAATGTTCATTCAATTTAATTTTCCAGGCATGTATTGAACAGATGTTCAGCAAGTGTTATTTTGTCCAGAATTCCATAGATGATAAATACCTAGACATAGATACCTAGAAAGATACCTAGATATAAGGAGTCTATGTATAATAAAAGGACAGTAAATGACAAAAGTTGTATTTAAGAATACATTAATCAGGGCTGGAGACATGGCTTAGCAGTTAAATGCTTGCTTGTGAAGCCAAAGGACTGTGGCTTGAGGCTTGATTCCCCAGGACCCACGTTAAGACAGAAGCACAAGATGGCACATGTATGTGGAGTTCTTTTGCAGTGTCTGGAGACCCTGGTGTGCCCACTACTCTCTCCCTCCCTCTCCCTCTCTCTGTCTGTCCCTCTCAAATAAATAAACAAACAAATTTTTAAAAAGAATATATTAGCCTGGCCTGGTGGTGCATGCCTTTAATCCCAGCACTAGGGAGGCAGAGGTAGGTAGGAGGATGGCTGTGAATTCGAGGCCACCCTGAACCTACATAGTTAATTCCAGGTCAGCCTGAGCTAGAGTGAAACCCTACCTAAAAAAAAAAAAAAAAAAAAAAAGAATATATTAATCAAAATTTCCTAAATGAGCCACCAGGAGTATACTACAAAATGATATGAAAAGAGGATCTGTGTAGAAGTTTTAGCTAGGCACTTGTCTACTTGGAGAGTTTTCACATAAAGCTGGCCTATCATTCTAATTTTCTACCATTGCTAACTTATTATTTTATTTGATCATAAATCCCTCCCATACACCTGTTTTCAAATGAAAATATTTTGAAAAGAAGTTAAATAAATCCCCAATACTTGTATGATTTTTTTTTAAGAATGATACTCAAAGAAATTTTGGGAGTTGGGATATGAATACTAATAACAGAATAAATAAGTTTAATAGAGGTGTTGGCATCAGTAGCTTACTTAGTTTCCAGGTAAAAGGCCCTAGTTGATATTGTAAGAGTATAATCTTGCCATCTAGAGCACCAAGCATGTTTGATCCAGCTCATAGCTTTCACAGAATAAGAATATCTCTGTCCTGAAGGGCATGGTGGTGCATACCTTTAATACCAGCACTCGGGAGGCACAGGTAGGAAGATTAACATGTGTTTGAGGCCACTCTGTTACAACACAGTGAATTCCAGGTCAACGTGCACTTCTTAGAGTGAAACCCTACTTAAAAAAAAAATATATATATATATATATATATATATATATATATTTATATATATATAAACAAACAAACAAAAAGCCTAAAGAATAACCCCACCCTGAGACACTGAAAATCTGTGGTAAATGAAAATAAGACAAATAAATTTTTGATGGCTATTTTTATGCACTCTCAAATTGAACAAAGTGACATAAACAATACTTATAGCCAGCACCTTTAATGTTGAAGTGGGAGACTTACACAAAATTGTGGCATTCTCTTTGCCTTTGTTAAGTAGGAAAGATTTGCTGAATCTGGTATTTTCATCACCTATTGAAGGCAATTCCAATAAATAGTTATCAAATATTCCCAGAGGAGATTGTTTTGGCTAAAGACATCAACATACTGATCAAATCAATACAAATAAGAGCAGCATAGCTGATTATAGCTCTTAGGGAAATATACATTCATAAAACATAATGAGAGAGCAGTGATTTGACCACAATAGAATCCCATTAACATAGCTCATTATTTGGAACCATTAACAAAATTGCATGGATCAAGGTTCTGCTGCTGGAATTGTAAACTGATCAGCATGCTGTCGAAACTAATCCTATATAACAGTATTGTAAGATGAGGAAAAACCCAAAGTAATGCCAAGTTACCACAATGAGTAAACATAGCAGGGTGCTATGATTCAGGAAAAGCAAAGCATATAACCTTATGCCTGGATCTGTGATGTAGTCATGCTGGAACTGTACGCTAAATAAAACACTTTTGCTGCCACAAGTTGCGTCTGGTCAGGTATGTTGTCCTAGCAATGGGAAAGTAACTATATAGTATTCCTCTTATTCAAAGTTTTTGCTTCAGTGCTGAGAACAGGGCTTGAATATTTGTTATTTTCTACTCTAGCAACAAGTCTAAACCACATCCTCTGTTACTCTAGCGGTCAAGCTCTGTACCATGCTGCTCTCCTTCCCTCTCACTTTGGTATCTTCACAGAGACCAGCCCTCTTGCATTTGCCATTGCTTGAAGATGAAGAAGGTTGATGTGTCTTTTAGTTCATGGTGAAGTTCTAATTAGCTCTAGCAGTTTTTTTTTTCCCCAAATAATGGCAAATCCTATTCCAGATCTTATACTTAGTTTAGAAGTATATTTAAAACTCCTCCCACAACCTACTAGATTCCTGAGGGTTTCTGAGAGATACAAATGATTTCTTCCTTGGGATCTCCTAGTTCTCATTCTCTTCTCCGTAACTAGTTGGAATATGATATTGATGCAGGGTTTGGGGTTTAGAAGGTATCCCACAGGTTTGCTAACCTCAATTTTGGGTCCTGTCTCATCTTTAGTTTTAAAATATTTTTATTTATTTATTTGATAGAGAGAGAGAAAGAGAGAGAGAGAGAGAATGGGCATACCAGGGCCTCCAGCCACTGCTGATGAACTCCAGACACATCTGTCCCCTTGTGCATCTGGCTAACATGGGTCCTAGGGAATTGAACCTGGGACCTTTGGTTTTGCAGTCACATGTCTTAACTGCTAAGCCATCTCTCCAGCCCCCACCTTTATTTTTTAGTTCATTTTTTATTAACAACTTCCGTAATTGTAAACAATATCCCATGGTAATTCCCTCCCTCCCTCTACTTTCTCCCTTGCAATTCTACCCTCCATCATACCTCTTCCCCTTCTCAATCAATCTCTCTTTTATTTTGATGTCAACATCTTTTTCTCCTATTATGATGGTCTTGTGTAGGTAATGTCAGGCACTGCGAGGTCATGCATATCCAGGCCATTTTGTGTCAGGAGAAGCATGTTATAAGGAGTCCTACTCGTCCTTTGGCTCTTACCTTATTTCTGCCACCTCTTCCACAATTGACTCTGAACCTTGGAAAATGTGATAGAGATGTTTCAGTACTGAGTACTCCTCTGTCACTTCTTCTTAGCACCATTGTGCCTTCTGAATAATCCCCTGAGAAGAGAAGCTTCTCTAACCAAAAGTGAGAGTAGAATTAATATATGGGTATGAACATTAAGAAAAGTGGTCACCTGGCAGTTTGGTGAGGATAGTACATACATTTAGCCAGACACTAGCAGACATTATACCCCTAGAGCACATGACTACCCTTGTCATAAGTTTTCAATATCAGGCATGTATTCCCTCCCATGGAGCAAGACTGCAGTCCAATTAGAGAGTGGTTGGTTTCCCCCATAACAGACATGCCACTGTTGTTTCTATTGGCTCAATTAGTCTGGCTGGCCAAATTTAAGGCTTGCAGTGTCCACTACTGAGTATCTCCACTGGTGATTTCTCTCTTTCCCATTGATCTGCATGCAGCCTAGCTTTTTCCAGCTTTCTGTCAGCTGGCCTACATGGAGTAGGTTTTCAGCTCAGCTTCAGGAGAATTTCTCAGTGACCTTGCAGCCCACATATGTGAATTCTTCAACATTTGGAATCACCATCTATTTCTTTGTGGGAAAACAAGAGCCTCTGCAATGGCCTGTAATGTTTGGTGGGGGGGGTATCAGGGATCTCTGTGGCTAACAACTCATTAGAAAGTATCTCATCCCTGAAACTGAAAATTTTCCAACAATCTATGGCTTCTGTATGTTCCATACTACAAAAATGTAGGTTACTATGTGACTTAGTCATACCCTATTAGATTTTGATTAGCTCTCCCTCCCCCTTCCTTTACTCAGTGTCTTCTGCTAACCTCACTTAGGCCTTTCCATCCCCATTAATCTGTTCTTCTACTTACATATATACAATACCATCCTCCTACTAAGTTGCCCCTTCCTCCCTTTCTATTCCCTTTATATCCCCCTTCTGGCTTACTGGCCTCTGCTATTGAGTTTTATCCCAACTCACATAGAATTCCAATCATTTGTAGCTAGGATCTGTTCCACCTTTAAAAAAGAATAATACTGACTCGAAAAGGATAAGTTATGAATTATTAAGTGCCAGGCTCCCCCGGCAGGCAGTGCTGAGAAAGGACCAGGCTGGCTGGTTCCTCCCAAGGGGTTGAGGAGGAGGATGAGTGTTGGCTAGGAACACACCACCAAGCCAGAAGTTTCGTTGAAGCAGGAACTCACTTTATTGTTACAGGCGGTTGCCTATATAGTGTTGAGAATGAGGGTGGGGATTCTAGGGTGCGGGGGAGAGGTAAGGGCCAATAGCATACCACAACTTTTGAGATGATTGGTTCTAAACGCTACATGGAAGTAACAGACCAGAGGCCATTAGGCATCTTGCTGAGTCATAGCTGGCCAGAGGCAGATGCCAAACTTTAGCGAGGCTCAGGAAGTTCCACTAGGCCTCACGTGCATGCCTCTCAAGGCCCAACAGTTAAGTTTACTTAGGGAGAATTAACAGGTTGTGGGCTTTAGTTAAAGGAAATTGTGATCTAGGAAGAAGGTGAGAGCAGTCATAAGTACATGGGAAGTTGGGAACACACTCGTGTGGAAAGAAAGGCATAGTCAGTGAGATTCATTTAAGAGAATTTGAAGATTTTAGGAAATAAACGCATGGAAGATAGAATCTAGGTGCTTATGAAGGGATATTTAGAAGCAATACCCATAGCATCAACCTTGAGTTTACCCATGGAAGAAAGTTAAGAGGGCACATAGTGGTAGTTTAAGGAAGAAAAGCAGAGAGAAAATATCAAAACAGAAACCAAAATATTTAGTGGAGTATCAAAAAGAATTACACTCATAGTTTAGAGAAATTATACAGGTTGTAGCCCTAGAGTTACAGGAAGCACTCATATGATAGACCTTTAGTTTTAAGGGAAATATGCACATGGTAGACTCAGAGACCAGGGGAAAATCACACATGTAATTAAAGTGAAAAGTTACCCCAAAGTATGAAGCAGAGGCAAGTAGAAAAACAACTCACACCATGAATTAGTTCTTTGCTCTATCTCCACCCAGCTAGGCTGGGAGGATGGGGATCAGACTCACAGGGTAAGGCCAGGAGGAACACAGGGAAGGAAAGAAAGTGTGGGAAAGCCTTTTTAGTTGATTGGAAATGTATTCTCTTGTCAGGTTCAGGGATGCAAAGGGAAGACCTGTTTAGTTTGTAGATTTGAAGGGACAGGCTTCAGGGCCAGCCCACCTGGGTAGCAGAGGCTGTAGCATGCTATACTGTGGGCAGCAGGGGGCGCTGCAGCTGTTGAAGATGAATCCGGATCCATCACAAGTTCTAGTCCCAAGTTCCATTTGTGCCAAGGTGGGTTGGCATGTGAGTGCCATCTTCTGCTTTTCTACTTTGGACTTCTGTTTATAACGTAAACTGCCCAAAAGAAGCTAGCTTTCTCCTATTTCTCCTTCAGTATTAGGTCTAATCTTGCACCATGGCTGCCATGAAGTAGAGGAGTTAGATTTGCCAAGGAACATATTGTCATATGGAGAACATCAATTACTTTCTTGTTACTATAAGCAAATACCTGACCAGAAGCAATTTAGTGTAGGAAAAGGTTTATTCTGGCTTCTGGTTTCAATGAGCTGTTTCATGGCAGAGAAGTCATGGTAGCTGGAATGAGAAACTGGCTCATCACATTGCACCACAGTCAGGAAACAGGAGAAACAGAGGGAACCATGCAAGAAGAACCTCAAGGCTGGTCCCCACTGACCCACTTCTTCCACGAAGGCCCCTCAACCCTAATAGTTCCACACCTTCCAAATGGCACAACCATTTGGAAACCAAGTGTTTAAACACACGGGGTGACAGCAGACATTCAAACCATAGCTCTAAACTTAAGAGTAAAACCAACTGTATGACAAACCGAATCTCTCTCATCACAGAGCTGGCAATCTACTGTGCATATATATTTGAGAACTGAGAAATGGAGAAATGGGTAGCATTCCTATCCATGATTCCAGGCTTTCTATTCCATGCTTATTCTATAAATTTCATAATAACCCCCATATACAATGTTTTAACTAATTTAATTTTATTCATGCTAATGACACTTGACAAACCACTCTCATGTACTAACTTGTACAACCACTGTTTAAAAAAAATCACTGGCTGGAGATCTGGCTTTACAGTTAAAGTGTTTGCTATGAGGCCAAAGGACTCAGTTTTGATTTTCCAGGACCCACGTAAGCCAGATACACAAGGTGGAGCATGCCTCTGGAGTTTGTTTGCAGCAGCAGCAGCTGAAGGCCCTAGTACATCCATTCTCTCTCTCTCTAGATGCCTCTTTCCCTCTCTCACACAAAATTAAAAAAAAATATTGTTGCATCTCCTTTGCTCATCAAATCAATGAATTAAATGAAGTTAATAGAATTAGACTAGTGGAATTAGCATACATCAAAATACCTTGTGTGATGTCCATCATTAGACAAATGGATAACCAAGATGTGGTACATCTACATGATGGAATTCTACACATCAGTAATGAAGAATGACACAATTAATTTTGAAGTAAAATAGGTGAACTTGGAACAGATCATTCTCAGCAAACACACCCAGTCACAGAAAGACAATCATCGCTTGGGCTCACTCATCTGTGCCTCCTAACCTGGATCTAGCTGAGATGCTGACATATCTTATTGGTATCTCAAAGACCTGACAATAGGGAGGGTGAGGTGGGAGGGGAGGGTAAGGGTAGGGATGGGAGAAACAAAACTGGACCCAGATGGCAATGGTATCATAAAATTTTATATCCTGAAAGACAGGCTAAAAGGTTGAACCTTCATCAAGTCCTTAGAGGGAACACCTGAACCATGGGGCCCTGGAGAGGGTATGATAAAGACTCACCTTAATCTTCCCCTGTTTCTCTCTCTCTCTCCCTCCTCTCTTTCTCTTTTATATTATCTATCTTTTTCTTCCTTCTCTTCCCTTGGTGCTGTCCTGTAACTACCAGTACCAGGATGTGGTTAACATCTACAGTGAGCTATTGATCAGAAAGACCTACAAGATTTCCCAAAAGAAGACAGATTTCTGTCAGAGCACTTGATTACTCACCAAAGGTTAATGGTAAGATCCTAATGCAGAAGACACCATATGCTGTTGGTATGGAACATGGAGAGACCTGGCTAGAATTTGGAAGAGAGTCAGTCTCCAGAAAGTTAGCTTGTCTAGTGCCAGAAGGTGCTCGATGAGCGACTGGGGGAAAATGGCAAACATCTGTCCAAGCAACTCATGGTCTAAGCTACTCAGCAACAAATAACATGACGTGATACTCACTCAAGTGCAATAGTAGCACACAGCCATGGTAGGTAACCAACTGTTCTTGAATTTTCTAACAGAACCACTCAGTAGAATGGAACCCATAGCTGGAACTGGAAAACAAGTCAGAATCATATCCAAAAAACAAGTTCACTCTCCAATATCAACATCCCACCAATCTTAGGCTATAAGATGGCCTACACCTATTAAATTATCTCTAAAGTAATAATGGTTATCCCATTATCTGTTGCTAACTTCACTCTGTGTTGGAGAATTTCCTTCACTTTTTCAGATGGACCCAGAACCTGAGGAGAATCAGCCCATCGCACCTCACCAGGGCTCCAGCTGAAACCATAGAGTAATTGAGGAAATGAGCAAGAGTTCTGCTTTCTTGGCGAACCTTCTACCAGCACAAGAGTGAAAGAAATAAAGAGAATGCTCAACTCCTACCAAACCAGATATCCAGAGACACAGAGGTTCCCAAGACCTCGCCACCGAAGTAGACCTAAAACGAATACAATGTACCTCAGGGAAATTCATGGAAGAGAGGGTGGAAAGATTGTTAGAGCCACAAGTTAAGACATTATGTGCAGAGACACTGGCTCTTCCCCATAACTGATGGCTACCCCCACACTGTATGGCCCACAATCCCCAACAAGGAGGGTCCCTTCAGAGGTAGGAGGACAGCAAAAAGGCTAAGGATGGTAACAACATGTGCTGTTTACACACTGAGTATGTTCATGACTATTACAGTCCGGTTCATATTGCTGGTAGAAATCACCCAATTAAGAGCAGCTTCTGGGAAAAATAAGTTTATTTTGGCTTACAGGCTCCAGGGTAAGCTCCACAATCACAGGGGAAAATGATGACATGAGCAGAGGGTGGACATCACCCCCGAGCCAACATAAGGTGGACAATAGCAACAGGAGAGTGTGCCAAACACTGCCATGGGGAAACTGGATATAACAGCCATAAGCCCACCCCCTAAAATACACTCCCTCCAGGAGGCCTTAATTCTCAAATCTCCATCACCTGAAAACCTAGCATTCAGAACACCTAAATTTATGGGGGACACCTGAATCAAACCACCACTATAACTAATAAAGAAGAAAAAATACCTGGTGTGATTTTCTAAACACAGAACTATTAGGGCTCCACCTAATATGCTTCTGATGGGAATAAGTGCTAAAATTTGTATTTCTAACAATTCTGTGTATTGCTGCCTCCAGTGCCATACTTTAAGAAGCACTATCCACATTTTCAAGGGCGAGGATATGTTTTCCAAAGATGAGAAACATCCTCTTTTATCACAACGATTGTCATGGAAATATTGTTCTTGTAGAGTAATATAGAAAATAGTCTGAAATAGATTATTAAGAAATGAAAATGTTTTTCTGGAACCAAAGAGGAAGATACTTCTAGAATAAAAGGAAGAAGCCTACTGTCCATTCTGGCAGCCAAAAGTGGCTGGGAGGACATGATTTCTGGTGTTTACTAAAACATAGACATAAAAAAAAAAAATAGGAAGGTGAATTTTCTAAAAAGTGTGCCTGTGAAATATTTAAAATGTAGATCTGCTCATCTTCTATTGAACTTTTGGGAGGTGTATGTGTGTGTGTGTGTGTGTGTGTGTGTGTGTGTGTGTGTGTGTGTGTATGCACACATGGCATGCCGAGGTCAGAGGATAACTTTCGGTACTGTTCTCCATCTTTCACATTGCTTGAGGCAGGGTCTTCCAGGCTGGCTGGTCTGTGAGCTTGTGGCCATTCACCTGTTGCCACCTCCCCTCCTTGCTGTACACACACTAGAATATGAAATCTGCTTGTGTTCAGCTTTGTACAAAGGTTCTGGGGATATGAACTCTTGTGTGTACGGTAAGAGTTTTATCCACAGAGCCATTCTCCAAGCCCCCCTACTCCACTTCCTTAAAAATATATTTTTAGCTATTCATGAGCAGAGGAAGGTGGGTAGTGAGAGAGCTAGACTATAGGCATGCTGGGACCTTCTCCTTCTCGTCACTACAAAAGAACTGCAGATGCATATGCCTCTTTGCACATCTGACTTTACATAGGTACTGAGGAACATAACCCAGGCCAGCAGGCTTTGCAAACACATGCCTATAACCACTGAGAAATCTCTCAGTTCTTCTTTCTTTTAAAAACTACACAAAGTAATGTTTGACCATTCTCAACTTAGATTGTCCATTATTGATTGAAATGCTATTAAAACATTAGGACTGAACTGGGAATTTTGGTTGTCAGCAACACTGATAAACTGATATGAAACACAGGCACGTGGAGGTTGCCAGCAACTGCTGTCGTGGAAGTGGGTGCTGTGTTTTTCAATAGCTCAACCTGGGTTTTAGCCACATGGAACCAACGACATAAAGGAGAAGAAAATGAAACTAGACAGGCATACTGGCACGTTTCCTGAATATTCTCAGCCATAGGAGGCTGAAGCAGGAGGAACCCAAGTCCATGGGCAGCCTGTATGAGCTTTCATGGTATTCTGTGTGGCAGAGAAATAAAACAAATTTTTTTTTTTTAAATCTTTTTAGATGAAGTACCTGAAACATATGTTTGGTTAAAAAGTCTTTGGGAGGAATTAAATTAAGAAATCTCATAAGGTCTTAATATTTAAATTTATTTAATAAATTTCAGTAATGATTCTGATACTTCAGAGATTAATAATTCACTTGAAAGTTGTTTCCTTAATTTGTATTACTTTAATGAAATATTGTTCATTAGGTGAATGAACAAGGAGACCACAATAAACCCCACCATATGAACATATTCTATTGGTTATGTTTCACTGCAGAACCTTGACTAATACCAACCATATATAAAATTCTTCCTTCATCTGACCTCTTACCATTTTACCATTCCTTAAATATCATTTCTAGAAATTCAACTCTTATAAAAAGAACAGGTGAGTTGAGTGGTCCTTCTTACTGTGGATTTAAACAAAACACTTCTGGGGAATGGAATCTCAAAGATTTAATTCTTTTGGTTTTGTTATATTTTGTTTTGAGGTAGGGTCTTGCTCTAGCCCAGGCTGATCTGGAATTCACTATGTAGTCTCAGGCTGGCCTCAAACTCATAGTGATCATACTACCTCTGCCTCCCCAGTGCTGGGATTAAAGGTGAGTGCTGCCATGCCTACCTATGAAAGATTGCATTCTTTATCAATCCTGATATACCTACTATCCTGTTATCTACAATCTACCAAACACAGGTTCAGCACTATAGACATAGTACTCTAAAATAAAGATCATTTTGAAATATACATTTTATATAAATGTAACAGAAGGAAACATAGCAAAACAAATAAGAAATTGTAGTTTTTGAAAGATATATAACCTGAAATCTCAATGAAACAATTTGATAAACCTTAGAAAAATGTAAAATCTATCAAATCCCTTGTTTCAAGAGAAAATACATGGGCCTACATAAATAAGAGACTAGTTTATTGCAGAACTAAAATGCTTCTGTGTGATTACTTCAGGTTATAGTGAAGGGGCAAGAGCCCATAAAGCTGTTGCACTAAATCTTTCCAAGATGACATTATAATTCAAGATGCTACATTTCCCACCCCCAGAGCCTTCAAGGGTGGTGGGAGAAAGAGCAAACAAATGCAGGCAAATATTTCTCTATGAGTATATATGCAAGCATGTATGTATATGCAGACATATATAAGTGATGGTTCGCAGCAAGGAGACCATAAGCCTGTGTACGCAGTGGTGGAAAACCAAGCTCATATTTCCAAAACAAAGACACACTGGGCAGCAGCAGGAGGCCTGACAGAGAAGCAGTATCACTTTAGAAACCAGAGGCACCTGTGCAATTGCCCCCTCGGCAGAAAGACGGTTCTGGCAAGAGACCACAGAGCAGAATATAAACCTTTGCAATAACCATGGGATTGATGGGCAAGCACTTTTTTTTTTTAAATTTGCTCTGGATATAAATATCTGCAAAGAATGGATGCACAGAACCAAAAACAGAAGCCTCAAGACATTCTAGGTCCCAGAGTTCAAGGGAATCTCAATATCTTCTATAATTTCTACCATCTGGACAGAAGACTATTTTATAATTATCTGTGATTATTTGGCTTTTAGAATAACTGCACTCAGCAAGAAATATAATTTCCCCTCATCTTATTAGTATTACTATTATTATTAGAGAATGGGAAACTAAAAGTGACTTTTATAGGAACTCTCTGGCAAACAACCTCTTCAGTTTAACAAGTGAGACATTGGTATCTAAGACAGATGGAGAAACTCTCTCCCTCTTAGGTGCAGAGTTAGGACCAAGGGCCCTTTTCTAGTTTCATTTTTCTAGATCACTGTTCTGTTTTCTGTACCACTTTATTGAAATACCTTATCATGCATTTACCTCTTTAAAATTTTATAGCTACTTGCTGTCACCTGTATTCTCATTGTACTATGGGTATTTTTTTAAGTCAAATTAATATCCCTCCCTTTTATGTTCTACAGTCAAAGTCACATAGTATGTGAAATTTAAGAAGCAAAAGGGTGGGTTTTGTCCTGATAATGCTTGAGAGTCTACTGACTTCTTTGAAGTCCAAGAGCAATGTAAAATTCCTTAAAGTTGACCCAGACAGAAAGCAGATCAACAAAGAACTTTGGGGGCTTTGGGTATCCAGATGGATTGTTCAATCTTGAGCGTGGTCACAACATTGTCCCTATGAAGGTACATCAAATATTTATCTTATGTTATGTTCTTTCTTAAAGTTACAAAAAACAGAGTTCTCCTACACAATGCCCAGCACTCACAGGTGACAATGGCCGAGGTAGAAACTGGACTCTGTAAAGATGAAGCTGAGGCTCAGAGTAGACGTTGCAGGTTTGCATACAAAATCAGAACAATGCTAAAAGAAAATGTGTAGCCCAGGGTTATGAGACGTCAGTGATTCATTTATCAAGAAAAAGAGAGGGAAAAAAGTAGAACTAGCTCATTGGGTATTATCGGTATCAAATTTTGCAATAGATTTATGACTTTATTTTAGCAAAAAGGGTCATAATAATGACACTTACCATGCCATATTTTATATGTGTAAGTATGCCTATAGTTAATAGAATTCATCAGGCAGTAGGACTGGGCACTATTTAAGACAAGGGTCAGAGGGGCATTAATTCTATTCAAAGTGCCCATCTGTTGCTGCCCAACGTGCACAGAGGGGTGCATAGCAACCCATAGTACTGTGTGGATGTGGTTGGCCTCCCTCTGTTGCTTTTGTTTGCCCTCTGAGAGAGTTGCCCTTGATGGAGAAACAGTAGGTGTTCTTTTATTTATATATTTATTTATTTATTTATTTTTGGCTGGAGCCTGGCCTCTGAGTGGGGGCTCATTATAACCCGCAGAGCAAGATAGCATTGTGAGGCAATATCTGACATATGAATGTAATTTATCTTCCTGATTCTTAGTTCCAAACTGATTCCCAAATTCTTAGGACTATGGAAGTATAACAATTAGAAAGATAATACCAGGAGCTTTTACCTGTATGGCCTGGAAAAGCAGCTGGAAGAAGTATTCTGGAAATTTTATTCAATTTTGAGGCATATAGTTGAAGAAATTACACTATTTAATTTCAGAGCACTTCTGGATACCTGAACATTTTAGCTCTACATACCATGAAATTTGTTAAATTATAGTATTCCTTAGGAAGTCAGCTATTCTTAAAGGCTTCTTTATAACATGTGTCAATTATAAGTACTTTTTTGATCATTACTACTTTCCTTTTGCTATTCAGTAGAATTTGCAATAAATTAGAGCACCTGTAATTTTACATAAAGAATGTATTTGCCTGAATCACTTTGGTTTTAGTATCAGGCAGTTTGAGGGTGATCAAAAACAGTTTCTGTGCATAACCTGGGTCTTCTAGATAAGACTATTGGCTGCTAATAGATAAAGAACCGTTTTAACAGATTATTGAGTCATGACTGACCAAATTGTTCTTGATAAAGTCAACTTTTAGAACTGAAAACACCATATTTTAGAGACTGTTATACTGCATCAATAAAATAATATAATCAGGACACCAGACTATTATCTGTTAACCAGTTATAACTTGACTTAGCTGTTAATAGTATTTTTAATGATATAATTTCAGAACTGTCTTTCTTCATCTCTAATAAATCAGTATAATTTGATTTCAAACAACTGTAATAGCTTGTTTATTCAGTTCATAGTCTTTAAACTAAGTTTTTATTTATTTATTTGTTTTGTTTTTAGTGTTTAGAAAGAGTATTGGGCTGGCTCATAATCACATATCACACTAATTTCAGTATCTATCTTTAGTGCTTTTGGTGAGAAGACTTTATAATTTACTTTCCCTGAAGATCCTAACCCTTTTGAGAATTAAAGAGGGGCTGTGATGATTTATACTAATTGTCAACTTAAAAGAACCTAAAATCACCTAGGAACCTAAACTCTGGGCAGACTTGTTAGGGATTTATCTACATTAGCTTTTGGGCATGTGTGTGAGGGATTGTTTAGATTAGGTTAATTGAGATGGGAAGACCCACATTAACAGTATACAGCAGCTTCCCATAGACTGGAATCCTGGACTGTATCAATAGGAGAAACCTGGCTGAGCATCACTACTCATCACTCCACTTCCTCACTCGGACTGAGTGTGACCATCTGCCTCAAGCTCCTGCCCCCGTGCTTCCCCTGTTATGTAGATGGTAACATTGAGCTACAAACCAAAACAATCCCTTCTTACCTTAAGTTGCACCTGGTCAGTTATTTGGTCACTGCAATGTGAAAAAGTAGAGGAGCTAACGAAACAATGTCCAGAACAATTGACACAAAATCATTTGGGGAAAGCAGAACCTAAATCAGATTCCATGTAAGGAAGAAGATATAGATGCTGTGATATAAGTAGACAGCAATAAATGTTATACATCAAGTTGAAACTTGGTGAATATAATGTTATGTGCTCTGTAGTCAATAGCTCAAGACTTACACCCACAGCTTCAGTTCAAATTCCTATTGTGAGTAAATGTCATCTTGAACAAATCATTTAGTTTCTCTGAGATTCTTCGTTGCTTGTTTTCTCTGTAAAATGCCATCATTATACGACCTCCATGTTGTTAAGCTAAATAGAAAAACTAATTTAAGGTGCTTAGTGAGAGACTTGGCTACAGTAATCTCTCAATAAATAATATCTACATTCAGGTAATTTTCTTCTATCTAAACATAAAAGACAGAAGAGGCCATGAGGATCAGAAAGGGAAGTGAAGTCTTTACTGGGCTGGGCCTGTCTTATTTATTTATTCATTTAATTTATTAGTCTTAAGTATCTTTGATGAGTCTTAAAAATGTGGCATCATTCTTTTGCTGTAGAATGGTGCTGCTCTTAGAGGTGACACTGTCACAATCAGCAACAATATCTCACTGTAAATAAGACAATGAGGACAGGATTCAATAAGTTGTCTTCTGGGCTGCAGGGATGGTTTAGTAGTTCAGGTGTTTGCCTGCAAAGCCACGGCACCCAGGTTCGATTCTCCAGGTCCCATATTATCCATATGCACAAAAGGGTCCATGCGTCTGGAGTTCATTTGCAGTGGCTGGAGGCCCTGGTGCACCCATTTTCTCTGTCTCTCTATCTTTCTCTGTTAAATAAATAAATAAATAAATAAATTTTAAAAGTAGGTACTTTCTTTATAAATTCTAGAGTGATTCTGGTGCTACTTAAACTTTCAACTCACATTATTCAATTATACAATAAAAAATCCTAATAGATAATCCACAATGTTTTTATAAGATTTAAGTAAAATACATACTCAAAAAAAAAAAATCCATAAGGATTAGATACTCACAGAAGAACAATTAGGAAGTGACATTTAGGGCTGTGGAAATGGTTCAGTAATTAAAGGTAGTTGCTCATTAAGCTTTCCCACCCAAGATCCCAGCACCCACTTAAAGCCAGATGCAAAATGGCACAGAACTCTGTAATCCCAATGTGTCAACAACTGTAGGTGGACCCCTTATAGTGGGGAGGGAGGGAGTAAGGGACGGTGGGGTAGGGGGAAGGAAAGATCTTGTCCACCACCAAGGTGGAAGAGAGAACCAACATCCCAATATTGATGCCCAAATGTGCCCATGTGCACTCCCATATTTACACATACATATGACTACACACACTCAAAAAAGTAAACACAAACAAAATAATAAATAAGCAAACATGAAAAAGAAGTGGCATTCCTGTTTGGTAAGTTTATCAACAATGTGTCACCCACTAACTAGCATTTAAACAGTTGTAGTGTTACTGCATTAAGGAAGTAATCCAATTCTCTGTTTTCTCTCTCATATTGTCTGAATTCTCAATATGTTAACATAAACAAATAGAGCCATGTTCACCAGTTATTACCATTGAAAAATGACCCCCAAACCTGATCTCAGTTGGCTGAGCTTTTCTTATTAACTGCCCTCCATTACTCACATTACAGACATAGGATTCAACCAGGAAGCCTTGTTTAATTTAACACAAATGATGTCCCAGCAGGGATCTGAGTTTCTGAAAGACAAGAATTATTTAACACTAAAGATTAAATGCTAGGGTAAGCCCCACATGCGTACTTCTAGCTCTTAATTACAGAGGAAGACTCTCCCTCAGATAGTTGTGTCACCTGACTCTAGACAGCAATGGAAACTCAAATTCATTTGTCTGATACAATTGCTACCCTAGAGGAGGCATAGTGGTCATTTAGATTAGGAATATATGCAAGACTCACTCAATATTGGCACAACTTCAGATTATCATAAAACACTAAAAGATCTCATTTAATCAGTAGGTAGATGGTGAAAATTCTGATCTTGTGCTTCTCAACCCTTTTAGTGAGGGTTTAGTATGTGCCGATACACGACTAAGAAAAATAGTATGTCTCTTTAATCAATCCTCTTAAAACTCTTACATGCCAATTTTATTGTCAATATTGTCTACACATGAGCAAATGAGAGTTTAGTCCATTGCTAAAAATTTTAAATCTTATACTTGTTAGTCATAATTTCAACCCAGGCAATCAACCTCCAGAATTCTAGCTTAATTTTTTTCTCATACTTTTTCCCCATGTATTACAGGCCAGTATCTGCATGATTGTAAATTCTGACCTTGATCTTTTAATACCCTGTGATATAGATGTTACAGAGTGAAAATTATCTTCACAATCAACTTAAGATCTAGCTAAGTAGGTTGTTCATCTAGACATTCACTTACAAAGTCAGATGTATTATTAAATATATTTTCTGTCCATGGGACATAGTTTTGCTTTATTAATTGCCAAGAACAGATAAATCATCTCACATTCAGGTTGGCTTATGAACTGGTATATATAAGATCAAAGCAAAATATCTAACCAGTGTTATTTAAACTACAGTAATGAAATAGGAGCACAAGAATACAGGAACATGTCGATTGGTTAATGTACTGTGTATGTGTGCAATTACATATGTCCCCTTTTTCTTTTGCTGTTTTTAATGTTTTTTCTTTATTACCAATTTTCAGTAATTTTGACTATTTAATACGACTTGGTGTGATTTTTTAAATTTTTTATTTTATTTTGTATTAGAGAGAGGGAGAGACAGGAGGAGACAATTGGCAAGTCAGGGCCCCAGCTACTGTAGTTGAACTCCAGACACTTGTACCACCTCGTGGGCCTGTGTTACCTTGGACTTGCCTCACATTTGTGTGTCTGGCTAAGGTGGGACCTGGAGAGTTGAGCATGGGTCCTTAGGCTTTGCAGGCAAAAGCCTTAACTGCTAAACCATCACTCCAGCCCATTGTGATAATCTTTAGTTCCCTGGTGGTGTTTTGTGGAGTTTGTTCACACTCTGAGTTTATAGTTTTCATAAAACATGGGCAACTTTAGATTATCCTTTAAAGATTCTCTCTTCCTCCATTGACATATTCAAAAATATACTTAGTCAGTCATCCACATAGTAGTTCCAAACTACTTTCTGGGGTCTGAAAATGCTCTTTAGATAGTATTCAGCCAATTCTTGCATTAACCTGACCAATACACACTGGTAATAAGAAAGACATAGAGGTGAGTATTTATATGGAAGATGTGAGAGTGATCAATAAGACCAACAAGGATCAATGGAGATGATTTATTTGCATTGACATTGACCAGTGATTCAAGAGTCAATATTCTGAGAAGAACATCCATGACCTGTTCTGTAGTCTATTTGTGCAGCTTCTAGAAGTTTGTATGCCATGATCGTACCTGGAAAATGAGTTACATATAAAGGAAAGAATAAAGAATAGAAATCTTGACCAGGTGTAGTGGAGCATTCCCATACTCCCAGTATTTGGGAGGCAGAGGCAGGAGGAGTACCACAAGTTCAAGAGCTGCCTGATCTACAAAGTAGTGAGTAGCAAGCCAGCCAAGGCAGCCAGGGATACATAGTAAGATATTGTCTTAAAAACAAAAAACAAAAAACAAACAAACAAAAAAAAGTTCAAAACTAATAAAGCATAGAAATATCAATGGGTAGTAGACTCAAGAGTGGAAATAGTTGTATCCATATTAGAACAGACAACGTACCAGCTGATAACTTTATGAAACACTAGTTTCTGCTACCTTTACAATTACATAAGATGTATCATAGTGAGACTGAGTAATACCAACTTCTTGAAATACCTTTACTTCTGCTTCTCATAGATTCATGCTAACTATATGAGACAAAATCTATTACCTGTGGTGATAATTTAATCTTGTAATGCAGAAGCTATGTGGTAGTACTTAAAAGTTGAAGGGAAGGGCTGGAGAGATGGTTTAATGGTTAAGATGCTTGCCTGTGAAGCCTAAGGACCCATGTTCAACTCTCCAGATCCCATGTAAGCCAGATACACAAAGGTGAGGCAAGCACAAGATCACATATTTCCACTGGGTGGTAGAAGTGCCTGGAGTTCAATCTCAATGACTGAGGCCCTGGCATGCCAATTCTCTTTCTCTGTTTTTCACTCTTTTTTTTCCACTACACCTGGTTAAGATTTCTATTCTTTAATCTTTCCTTTATATGTAACTCATTTTTTCACACACACATTCTCTCTCTAAAATAAGATAATTTTTAAAAAAAAGTTGGAGGGAAGTCTGATATAGTGTTGAGTTATTTGTAACCTCTGAATTTCTGCTTTTCTATGTTTTGATTAATCTCTGTCTCTGGGTTCATCACCCTGGAATAGGTTATGAGGCTAGCAGGAAGAGCAATCTTCATGACATTGCTTCCTCTGAAATTATCCCTGCCTGCCATGGCTCAGGGAACTTTGTGGAAGAGGGGGAGGGCGAGAGATTGTAAGAACCACAGAGTGGGTAAAAGTACTGCGAGGTACAGTTACCCACTACCTGTAGGGACTGACTGAGGCCTTCATAACCCCACAGTGATTACCACAACCCCACAGAAGAGGGCCCTCAGGGTAACAGAAGTTTGGGCAAGGGAATAAAAGTATATAGCCTGTTATGAATGCATACGTGTGTCAGAGGGAAGATAGACACACTTCTATACTTAATGATAAAGCCAGAATGACCTACCTGAAGAGTACTTTTACTCAGAGATATTTGTGGCTTAATTCAAGTATTATACAGAATCTAGGGACAAAATAATGAAACCACAGTGGCATGGTCAAAATATATGTTTAAAAATTGTCCCATAGAATATTAATAAGTAGAATATGATAAGAATATTAATGTCAAAGAGTGATACATGAATGTCCTAAATTTAAAATGAACTATGTAAAGCCTTAAGACCCTATTGAATTAATAAAATTTTTAGGGATTTGAGAGGCAAGTGAGGACAACTTCATGATATTGTTTATACATTTGGTATTTGGCCCTGTTTTCTGACACACATCTCTTAAAAATATTTATACTCTCCAGATAAATCACTGTGTTTTATATTGAAGTGAGATGACTGGTGACTGAAGGGTCTTAGATGTATCTTCAGAGCTTGATATCAGAAAGACTAAAACAGAGTTAAACGATCCAAACACCAGCCCCGCTGCCAAACCTCCAGGGATGAAAAAGAAGTCAAAGACTGAAATGGTTAGTAACGGCCCATGATGTGCCTTCACTCCATCATACTTACGCAAGGAAGACTCTATAAAACTCAAGAGAACAGAGCTCATCAGAAGGAGCAAGGATGCCGTGCCATGACCTATAGACCTCTTCTGTGTGGCTATTGTGGCTATTGTTCATCTGATCTTATGTCACATCATATATATGCCCAGCATACAGCGCTACTCTGAGTTCTGTAAGCCTCTCTCACTCACAAATGACTCAAGCCCCAGGAATGCAGTCATGAAGCAGTCTTATATCCTGCGGCTTAAATGCATGGATTACTATCTCGGACAAGTGATTGGCATCTGAAGTGAGAGGAGAGACTTGGGAAACTAAGCCCTCAGTTTTTTGTGTCCTGAAACATCTTCAGGTAGACACTGTCATGATTGAAGTAAAGGACATTCAGCTACTGTACAGCTCCCTAGGATGGAGGTGACAAGGCATTTTCACATAGGTACTAAGAATCAAGCTCAGCTTCTAATGCTTATAAGGCAAAAACTTTACCCACGGTGCTATTCCCCCACAGCTCTCCTTCAAGTATCGCTTTTTCAATGTTTTACCTTCTCTACTTGTTGAGTGAGGCATTTAGAGTAGATAGATTTTTTTTTTTCAGAGTCAAAAGACCTTTTCTGTTAGAACACTTCTTGTCTAATATGAGACACAGAACTTACTAACACAAATATCACGAGTGCCGTGGGAAAGCTATGACCAGGCTGCCAGAGGTGACAACGTGGTCCTGGGTATATGTGTCTATGACCCTTGCTCTATAAACTACAGCAAGATCGGAGCCTCACAGACAGGGATAATGATTCTCTGTAACAAGTAGGGTCAATAACAAAGAATGCATATGCATGATTTCAGCATGTCCTGATGCAAAAACTCCAAGATTTTGAGTGGAAAGTAGCTTTTAGCATTATTTCTTTTCTTTCTCTTCTGCAACCCCCCTTCCAAGGATGGGTCTCATTATAGCCCAGGCTGTCCTGGAATTCACTATGTAGTTTCAGGGTGGCCTCAAACTCATGGCAGTCCTCTTACCTCTGCCTCCCAAGTGCCGGGATTAAAGTTGTGCTTGCACCACCATGCTATTTTATTTTTTGAGGGAAGCCCAGCACACTGGCCATTATTTTTTTTATTTATTTATTTGTTTTTATTTATGAGCGACAGAAAAATAGGGAGAGAGAGAGAGACTGGGCACGCCAGGGCTTCCAGCCACTCAAAATGAACTCTAGGCACATGTACCCCCTTGTGCATCTGGCTAACGTGGGTCCTGGGGAATCGAGCCTCCAACCGGGGTCCTTAGGCTTCACAGGCAAGCGCTTAACCACTAAGCCATATCTCCTTCCAGAGCATTATTTTTATTTGTAGAAAAAGCTTTGCTAGCATTTGTTCTCCTTTTTGTTCTTTTCTAAGTCAGTAAAAAAAAAAAAGAAAAGAAAAGAAAAGAAAAAGAAAGAAAGAAAGAAAAAAAAAACCTCCTAGATGAGATGGAATTGTTTCCGTGCCCTATACAACTTTGTTATCCACATATTGGGTCATTTTTTTCTATTACATTTTAAAAACAGTCGTTTTCAGGTCTATAGTTTTAAGAAGTGGCTTCTTCTACTGGCATTTTATAAGTAAAGCCATATTTCTCTTTAAATTCAGCCCTTGAGATGAGATTATATCCTTTTAAACTCCCCCTACACTTTACCTTCAGAAAACATCCTCCTCTCTCATTACTAATTCTGTTTACTTAGTATCCTGTCCATGGAGTCTCCTGTGCTGTCCTATGTGGTAGGCTGCAGGCAGAGACCTCTATTCATCTGGACTCTTACCTATTTCTGTCCTTTCCTCCCAGGAGTAAGTGCACACATTATTAAGTCTTTAGACTTCTTTGAATTCTCTTTGATATTGAATGAGGTTGTTTACTTCACAGTTCTGGAGGTCCACACATGTAAAATTGAACAGTTCGTAGAGTGGGAAAACTGTATGTGGTTGTACTCTTAGCCCAGAGTACATTTGGACGGAAGGAGCATATGTCAGCTGCATGCAGGTAGCAATAAGCTTGCGTGGGCTGAAGACAGAAGAGCAAATTTGCCTCCTTACTTCCTGCTGAACACAGAGCCTCTTTTGTCTATGGTTTTCTTCTAGCAAACAAAGTCACTTGGCCACATATAGCTCACCATTTATTTGTTTAGCCCCATCCCCCACACCACCGTGGTGTTTTCAGACCAAGCTGCCCTACAGAGGGAAGGAATCATGTCTACTGATTGGCGAGGCCGGGCTGTTGCTTGGGAAGTTTCTTTGTGACCTCTGTCATGGATTGTTTGCATAAGAAATTCTCTTTTTAACCTTATGGTATTTCCATTTTTCTTCTCCAAATGGTAGAAAAGGAAAGAAGGAAAGTGTGTAACTCCCATTACAATAGTACTATTTGTGCAAATTAAAGTAATTCAGGAAAATTCCAGAAAACTACACACTGGTCAATGCAACGATTTTTCAGTCTTACTATTTCGTTTAAATTTTTCATTTCTTCTAATAAGAAATTTGTGGAAAATGTACTTTAACAATTCTTACTACTTCTGAATCATTTTAAAAGGATAAAAAATGATTTTATCCATGGCAGGTTGTTACTGAATATATATAACTCTACAAATGGAAAATAAATGTGAAGACCATAGCAATAGTTCATGTCAGAAATAAAAATGATGAATATAATTTTACAATGCCAAAGTCTGACTATGTATTACAGAATATACTAAACAGGAATGAGTACCAAACACTACAGGGAAAAAAAGAAGCAAATAAAACAATCCAGATTATCTATTGGTATGCTGGCCCAAAAAACTTGTTCATGATGCCTTTAAGGAAAAAACAAACAGAGACCTCTTTCTGCTAAATTTCCTTGATGCCATGAACCTTTTGACTGATATAATTGAAAAAAATGGCTTTAGGGCTAGAGAGATTGCTTAGTTAAGGCTTTTGCCTGCAAAGGCTAAGGACCCAGGTTCAATTCCCCAGAACCCACATAAGACAGGTGCACATGTTTATGCATGCATCTGGAGTTCGTTTGCTATGGTTAAAGACCTTGTACCCATTCTCACCCTCTGCCCTCTCTCTCTCCTCCTATCTCTCAATCATCTATCTATCTATCTATCTATCTATCTATCTATCTATCTATCTATGTATCCTCTTCTCTATCTCTCTCATTATAAAAAGTAAAAATAAAACATATGTTTTTAAAAAGTTTTAAAAAATGGGTTCATTTCCTATTCTTATATGACTATACATAGCACCCTTCAGGCTGCTTTGATATTCCATATGCCATGTTTAGAGTTACTCATGGTTGGAATCTTATGTTTCCAAACAGCATCATTTCATTTTCAGGTGTAAAAGGGTTAAGATGTCTATAAGGTACAGGAATTGGAAGAGACAGAAAATGACTATTAGCTTGGGATCTTCTTTTCTTATTTAAAAATATTTATTTATTTATTTGACAGAAAGAGACAGAGAAGCATTTATTGATGCTCATGCTGTAAAATACCTCATTTCATATATAATTATTTGGATAGAGTTTTAGTTAGTGATATAGAATCATCCTCTGTGTGTTTCTCCCAGTCCAGTAAGTCAGTACTTGAAGAATCTTGAAACCTGGAAACCTAATCCTGGCCGTATATAAAGGAACATTTTTTGTTGTTGTTGTTGTTAGTTAGGTCTCACTCTAGCCCAGGCTAACTTGAACTAACTGACCTGAACTAACTCTAGTTTCAGGCTGGCCTTTAACTCACAGCAACATATGCTCAGCTTAGATGAGCATCTTCTAAGTGGTCTTGTTTGCTTACAAATGTGAGATCTTGATTATCCAAGGAAGAATTGTATTGTCATACAGGAAATAGTAAAGGAAACAATATATTTGTTTATGGGTTTTAAAGGCCTCTTATCATTTAGATTTGTGCTGATATTATTGAATTTTAAAAGAAAAGTTTAAGAGAATAGTAGATATGAGAATTGCTATGAGTTTGAAACTAGTCAGAGACTACATAATGAATTCCAGGTCAGCTTGGACTAGAATGAGACCCTACCTCAAAAAAAAAAAAAAAAAGATTTTGTTCATAAAGAGCTGACCTCTTTAATTAAAAATGTAGATGGGAGATTAGAGAAGACATTGAGGGCATTGAGAAGATGAATACAAACAGAATACATCACACATTTCTGAAATGGTAAAAAATATAAACAGTTGTCAAAAATATGAACTTATAAAAGAAAAAACTATGGTGCCTGCCATGCTATTGCACAATATAAATGAACCCTATTATTGAAGACACCACAGGCTGCGGTCTCAGGACCCTGAGACATTATGCCAGTTAGCTGGCGTAATCTGGAAAGTATACACCTTAGGACTGGATTTAAGATCTGCCTCCACCCAGTAACTCACCTCTTCCTCAGCATGGCTTTGTCCATTGGACACTAAAGTTGCAAATGCTATTTTAATCAAACATATCTAGGGCTATGGGGGTGTCAAACATTTCCACTCAAACATCACAACAGTGGATACTGGGGAGACCCAAGACCTGCCAGAATGATGAGAAGAGAAAGCTAAGTGCCTAATGAAGATGACTCATCTTGATCATACACATCAAGGCTCAGGAAGCATTTCAGAGGAAATGATGGATTAAATATGGATGCTGTGCTCACTGCTAGCCAGAGAACCTTCTTCCAGGGAGGTGGGAATAGACACTGAAGAAACTCAAAGTTCATAAGAGGCTTTCAGGAGCTCAAAAACTAAGGAGACTTCTAACAAACCCTCCAAGGTTCACAGAGCATTGTGGAAAGGCGAGCAGAAAGAATCTCAAAGCCACAGGAAAAGAAGGCACACTATGAGGCTTTGTGCTTCCTATAGGAAAAAAATGGTGCAATTTTAATACATGGCACAGGTAGAAGTTTAATTTATTTGGAAAATTGTGATGATACAACTGACTTCTGATTTGAAAGACTATAAAACTATGTCATTATCTCATACTATATTCAAAAGCCAAACCACAAGTTAATGAAAGAACTAAAATGAAAAAACACATCTGCAATTCAGATGAAATGCAAAATGATTAGTATTTATAATGAAACAAATTCACAATAAGGTGAATGTTCATCAATAACGGAATTATGTGAATATTTCTGGTGTATATCTCAAAGATTAATACAAAGTTTTTAAATGTGAATTAGGGCAATGTTAATTGACTCAAAGGAAATTTTGCAAGTCATGATAAGAAAATCCAATAATAATGACTAGACCTATAACAGAAAATGATATTCTTTCATGTTTATATACATCTTCAAAGATCTTCAGACATGATGGATCATGCCTTTAATCCCATTACTCACGAGAATTGCTGTGAGTTCGAGGCCAGCCTGAGAATATATAGTGAATTCCAACAAGGAAATTCTCAATGAGAAAAAAAGCAATGAGTTTCCATGAGTGACATC
Source organism: Jaculus jaculus (assembly GCF_020740685.1). Lineage (NCBI taxonomy): Eukaryota > Metazoa > Chordata > Mammalia > Rodentia > Dipodidae > Jaculus > Jaculus jaculus. The sequence goes on from NC_059104.1 coordinate 32,175,312, forward strand.
TGGGCTAGAGTGAGACCTCAAAGGGAGAGAGAGAGAGAGAGAAGAAAAGAAAAAAGGAGAAAACATAAAAGCAAAAAGCAAAAAGAAATCTGCAAAGATCAATTATATCTCCTATTGGGAGGCTTGCAGGCAAGTGTATTTGTTTATGTGTTGATGTTAGAAATTCAAGTTAGATTTTTTGTGTTGTTGTTGAAAGTTCTTGGACTTAATTGAACTGAAATGAAGCAAATCAATGCAGCTAAATTGGAAGGAATAAAATGCAAGTTTTTATTCTTTTTGTCTCAGACTCAATCTTACAAACAAATCATTAAATAGAAATTAAGGACTGCTGGATACATTTTAGAGTTTTACACAGCCAGTCTGAAGTTGACGATGTAAACTTTCTGACCTATCAAATTTGTTTAACTTAAAAATGCATGTGTGATGCATTTTGGTCATATAATTCTATTAACTACATGAATAGGTAACTCAATCTGTTGTATTCTGACAATTTATGGAATAGTTAAACCTACTTACTTTAGAGATCGTTAGAAAAGAGCAGTTTGTGAACACTTCTTTCTGTACCAACACTATGACACAGACATTCATCTAATAATATAAGCCTAGTCTGTTTTTTTTTCTTTGAGTATTCATCAGACTGGATGGATATTCTATGCTGCTGAAGTAAATTCTATGCTGTGTTCTCAATGTCTTATAAAATTAAAGTTTGCCAAGTGTGGAAGTGCACCTAGCATTTGGGAAGTAGACGTAGGAGGATCTCTGTGAGTTTGTGGCCAGCCTATGACTACTTAGTACATTTCAGGTCAGCCTGGGATAGAGCAAGACCCTACCTCAAAAGATCAAGATACATAAATAAAGTTTATTTTTACCCTTACATATTCCTCAAGGGTGAATTCCCAATATCTAGCCAAGCATTCTAGACTTGGGAATCTTCACTGTCTTCATACAACACATAGCATATTCTTGGGAAGGCCCCTCCGGGGACCTTAGCATGGGAGAAGGGTTACTGCAGTTCTTCAGAGCAGTCTATCAATTCTTTGGCTGGGTTGCTCATGATTTATTGGATAGAACTAGTTACCCTCTACCTCCTGACTGTGAGGGGTTCTGGAGGTCCTCTTTTCCATGTGCTCTGTAGGCACTTGGACTTGCACTGTGATTTCTGGAATTCTTTGCCAACGTTTCTCTTGAGGATTTGGGTTTTTATTTGTTTTCATTTTGCTTAAATACAGTTCTAACTCATAAAAAGGGTAGTTGAGGAAGAAGCTATAAATATATTCAATGACATTTCTGTGAGAGAATTTAGATGCCTGTTGACATGGTTGAAAAGAGAGGACATGAACTGGGCTTGTTGGTACACAGCTATAATCCCCACACTTAGGAGGTTTAGGCAGCAGGATTGGCATGAATGTGAGGGCAGCTTGTGATACATACTGAGTTGCAGGTTAGCCTTAGCTACAGTGTGAGATCATGTATAAAATTTAAAAAAGAAAGTGGCTGAAGAGATTGCTTAGTGGTTGAGGTGCTTGTCTACAAAACCTAAGGACACCAGTTCAATTTCCCAGTACCCACGTAACCCAGATGCATAAGGTGGCACATGCATCTGGAGTTCATTGGCAGTGGCTAGAGGCCCTGGTGTGTCCATTCTCTGTCTCTCAAATAAATAATTTTTTTTAAAGAAGGAGGGTCTGGCTAGAGAGATTGTTTAATGTTTAAGGCACTTGCTTGCAAAACCTGAAGACGCATGTTCAACTCTCTAGATCCAACATAAGCCAGATGCACACAGTAATGCAATTGCTCAAGGTTGCATATGTGTACAAGATGGCACATGCATCTCAACTTCGAATACAATGTCTGGAGGCCCTGGCATGCCAGTTCCCTCTCTTCCTCTCTCATAAGAAAGGAGGGGCTGGACAAATGACTCAGCAGTAGAGATTGTTTGCCACCTGAGCATGAAGGCCCAGGAGGGCCTGAGATGGCCTGAGTTCAACTCTCTCAAAGCCACATAAAAAGATGGATGTAAGCCTTGGTGGTTAACCAATGGCCTTCAGATTAACTAAGAGATCCATTCAATGGGCAGATACCCATAGCTGGAACTGGGAACCACGTCAGAATCTTATGGAGACCAATATTATGGTCGCCAATGACAAACTCCCTCTAATCTTTGGCTAAAAGAGGGGCTACATGCATCAAAATCTTCCTAAATTAGCAATGCTTATCCTATTTAGTCTATGCTGAGTTCATTTTCTACTGGAGAATCTATTTTTCATTTTCAGAATGTACTGAGACCTAAGGAGGTGTGCTGCTTCCACCTCAAGCCTGGCCACCTGAGGCAGGGTGATGGGGACAGACTCTGAGGAAACTCAAAATGCGTCAAAGCAGAAAGCCACAAGTTGCTGAGAACTCAACCTGAAGGCAGAATTAAAGCACTCCCGCCACGGCTCAGGGAAGTTTGTGGAAGAAGGAGTGGAACAAATGTAAGAGCAACAGGGTGGAAAGGAATATTCAGAGACCTAGTCCTCTCCACAAGGACAGGCTGTTGCTCTCACAACTCATAACCCGCAACTCCATGGTGAATACCAGCAACCCCACTAAGGAGGGCCCTCAGTGCTATGGGGACAGGGAGATATCAACATATGATGTGTCCAAGCAAATTACTACTTAATAATAATTTAAAAAATGAACAGTGGGACTAAATGGAGACGTCTCTAAAGAAGAAATAGAAACGGCCCATAAATATACTAAAAGTGCTCAACATCTTAAGCCACCAGGGAAATGCAAATGAAACTACATTAAGATTTCATTTCACTTCAGTCAGAGTGGCTATCATCATCAAAAAAAAAAAAAAAAAAAAATCAAATAACAAATGTGAGCGTGATTGTGGGGAAAGTGAGTCCCTCATTCATTGTTAGTGGGAGTGTAAACCGGTTCAGCCACCGTGGAAAACAGTGTGGAGTTTTCTCAAAAGGTTAAATCTAGTCCTACTTAATGAGTTGCAGTAAGAGTCAGTGGAGACCAGGAAGGTAGAAAGGCCTTGTGGGGAATGCTTAAGCAGAGGGAACAGCAGTTAGGTAAGCAGATGTGCAGACATAGTAGGGCTCTAAAGGGTAAAGTACAACCAGGAAAGGGGAATGGAGAAAAGAATGGGGTGGAGATGAGGAGATAGAAAGGTTACCCGTTGGCAGCTCTGGATGAATTGGATTCTACTGAAGTAAAAAGAAGCATGGAATTAGGTTATGGGAACAATTATAGAAACTGCAAAGGAGAACCAAAGGCAGGCTAACAGAGACAAAGGAAGCAGAGGCGGCTGCTATCAAAGTGATGCAGCTCATTATGACATCTCCGAACAGTACAGCAGAGAATAAAAGATCTGGATGCTACTTGATCACTTGAGCTGACACTTAACAGCTGTGCACCGCTGAGCCCTCTGTTTGCGCCACACCCCAAGTACAGTCGTCTAACTTGGCATCTCATGTTGGAGGGTGCAACTTGAAGGCAGGCTGCTAGAGACAGCCCAGAATTCTGAATAAGGTGTTAGCTTGTTTTCACTTGAAGTGTTGAGATCATCCTGAAGTTCTTTTTCTTTTCCTCTCAGAGTACCAGTTATGCAAGCGTACAGGAGTACACATACATCCTTGAATTAACTTCAACAAGCACCATATTTTCATTTTTAGTTTCTTCAGACACTTTACTTTTATAGTGCTCTGCATGCAGAATGTATCATTGAGAATTTTTTTTTCCCAGTGAACTATATACATAAACAATAAATTTCCCTGGAAAAAAAATGAGATGTCAATGGTGTATGTCACCTCATTAATTCCAAAATTAGATATCATAATCCAATTAAAAATTCAAACTATGTATATACTTTGTCACTCACCAATTCACTTTTCTTATGTTTTGTTGCTGGTTTTCCTTCTACTCTACTTACTTTAACTATATTTGTCTGGGTATACTACCATCGCTGCCTTCATACTACTAGAGAAATATAAGCCACTGCTATGCTGTTAATTGTTTGAAAGGCAAATCCTCCTTCTGTCTCACATACCCTTGGCCTTAAAATCATTCACCACCAAGAAATACAAATAATGTAAGTTCCCATAAACTCAAAGGTGGGTAAACATGGCAGATATATATATATAATGTGCTGTTATTCAGTGGTAAAAGTGATGAAATTCCAAAAATTTGTCTGTGCCTGTGTTCCTTTGTGTATCGCATGGCAGAAGGTGTGCATTGTAATAATAACACTTAATATGAAATTGAAGCATTTAACACATTTTTTCTATACCCTGTTGTTAACTCTGGGCCTATAAGTGAGTTGCACAGTATACTTTCAGAAGTTATTTACTTTGCATATTGTCTCATGTCCAAACGATACAAAATTTGTCAAAACATCACACTCATCAGATTTTGTTTTAATTTTATACCATTACCCACTTTGCATTGTTCCATTTTGAATTGATATTAATTATCCTGACTTAAATGACACCAATATACCCAGAACAGAATTCCCACTTACGTTATCAGAATCTGTGAATTACATGTAAGTGCATAATGTAAAAACTCAGCTGTTCGCTTTTCAGTCCACATATCCGTGCAGAGTTGTGGCTACATGTCATGATCAGAGACAAATCACAATGCTTCTATCAACATATGTTGGTGATTGGCCAGGATGTTTCTGTAGTCTGTTATTTAACTCATGTAGACACAAGAAAGTATTTAGTTATGCATTCCCCCCTTGTCAATCAGTAATGATCACACATGGCATATTATAAAAATGGATCATGGAAAGAAGAACTTGGACAAAAACAATGGAGTTGCACCAAAGAAAGAAAAGGCAATTGTATGGGAAGTGATACCTGAATAGGGCAGAGATCTGTAAAGATCTGAGCATAAGAATGAGAATGCTGCTGCTGCCGGGGACAGCTGAGAGATGGCTACAGAAGAACCAGCTGAAGACGAATTCATTCTCGAGAGGAATGTGGTCATGAGGCAAAGGACAAGCAGTTCCCCCAGGGGAAAAAGTAAATAAAAAATCCCACAGTGAACGACTCTCAGATAGTTCATGGCATGCAAAGTACAAAGGAAAGTGTTGGGAGTATTAGGAGAATGACTACTCACACAGACAACAAGATGTTTTCTCCACATCTTAGTTTACAGGAGGAAGAGAAGTGCTATTCAAATAAGTCTTTATACATCCTTATCAAGCTATAGCGTAAAAGAGAAAACGTTAATTCTTAGTCTTTCTATCGTGTTAAATTGCAACACACTAAAGACATGTTAGTTTTACTATACTTTCCCTATGTATTTTGACAAACAATAAGAGAAGTTTTAAATAGTAGAACAAAATTATTTAAAAGTCACTGAAATCATGTTTTTTGTATAGATTATGAAGATCAATTTGTACATTTCCAGTCTTAAGGCCACACACAACTTGCATTATTAAATGTGATTGCATAAGATAGCGCCATATTCCCATGTTTCAGGCACTTCCTACCTGCTTGTTCAATGAATTGAACACCAAAGCAGGTTATTTAATATACAATCTGCTCAACATCAAGCTTTCATGAAAGAAGGTCATCTGAAGTATAACACTGCCAGATTAGAAGAGTGGAGACAATTCAGTACCCATAAAAAAATAAAATACCATAGTAAATATAGTTTATTATGTTGTTCATGATAAACAACTATGTAGACATCATAGTATAACTTACCTTTTGGGATAACATAGAAAATACAAAATTCTATGTATGTGATTTGAAGTGTAAAACTATACATCTAAAATTTTGAAAGAATGCAGAATAAAAAGGTTTACAGTTGCACACCTTTGAGAAAGACCAGGCAAGGGCAAAACTAGGAGTTCAACTGACTTGTGTGTGACTGTTGGAGGAGAATTGTGGGTGTGTCAGCACCTGTGTGCTATGAAGAAGTGGACATGAGTCTAAGAATCAAAAGCCTCAGTTCACTGTGCAGCTGGGAACCCTGAGACAAGAAAGGGAGGAGAATCAGAATTCGGCAGACAAAACCTCAGGCTGCTGTGTCGATCTAACGAACTCCCAAAACAAGGATTACTCATTAGAAGAGCACTGTTGGGGAAATAAATAAATAGTCATCACTCAGATACAGGAGAATACATGAAGATTCAGCAGTCAGTATATCCAACCAAGAGCAACCTATATAAACAGAAATCATTGTATTCATTGTGAAACACTGAAAATACTCCCAAGAAGACAGCAGTGTATCCAACTTTATAACTTCTTTTTTAAATTTATATGCGATATCCCAGCCAGAACAGAAAGACAAAAGAGTTTAACTATAAATGTAGCATTTGGAAAGAGAAAGATGGAAATTGTTTTTATTTAAAAATATTATGGCATACATAGAAAAACACTAAAAAACTTACACGTAAATTATGAGACTTGCAAAGGAGACAAATTGATTTTTTTTCCTAAATACATACATGAGGGGCAAAGTTCTTGCCTTATAAACAGGCAGATCTGAGTTCAATGCCCAGAACCCAAGTAAAAAGCCAGGCACAGTGGCATGCACTTGTAATGTCAGCCTTAGGAAGAGAGGGAACAGGTAAATTCCTGAGGCCCACTGGCCAGACAGTTTAACCTAATCAGGTAAGTTCTAGGCTGGTAAGAAACCTTGCCTCAAAAATGGTACAAAGCCCTTTAGGAAAAACTCCCGAGATCTTTCTTTGTCCTCTCCATACATCCACGTGTTTCCACACATGTGCAGTATTATGCAGATATAGATTATATATTATAATATATGTTATATGTTATAATTATATTACAAACATACATTACATATTAGTAAATTATATTACTATATAACAGTAGTAAATATTTATGAATCTATTATTTGACTATATAATCTATGATTTTCAATGAAAGTATAGGTACAAAGTTTCAATTGGGATGAAATATATGGTATACTGATGAGAATTAGCAATAATGTACGCTGAAAATTTACCGAGAGTAGATTTAAATGTTTTTATCACCAAAATGATGCTTGTGAGGTAATATAACTGATAATTAGTGTAATTATTATTTTTCCAATCTCTATATATTAAAGTGCATCCAATATATAACATCATATACAATTTGGGTGTAGAAACCATTTATCTGTTTGTTGTTGTTCTTGTTCTTGTTTTTACTTGTTTTTCGAGGTAGGTTCTCACTCTAGCTCAAGCTGACCTGGCATTCACTATGTACTCTCAAGGTGGCCTTGAACTCACAGCGACCCTCCTACCTCTGCCTCCCGAGTGCTGGCCATGCCCGGCGAAACCATTTGACCACAGAACATACCGATCATCACTGGTCGCAAAGATTTGCAGCACTTCTACATCACACTGCACACCCTCTTCCTGCCTATTGCCAGCCAGCTTCCTCAAATCTACCCCAGCCCTGGAGAGGACTATGATGAGTGGGTCCTCAGGGCAGGGGTGACTCACTGTGATGCTTGCTGATCACGCAGAGAGAGCTGCTCTGCCGACAGGGGAGCAATGACCTCACGGAGGAAGCAAGCAGCAACCTTTGGGCTCATCCTGGATAACGTGTCCTTGACACATCTGAATTGCGAGGGAAGGAGCTCACAGAAGCAGTGGAAGTCAAATGGGTGGCTTAGCAGGAAGCAGAGAGGGCCAGATTTGTGGTGGGAAAGGCTGAGCAGCAGAAGAAGGCAGCCATCATCTCTGCTGAGGGTGACTGGACACCAGCTCACCGGCCACTGCGGGTGAGTGCCTCATTGAGCTGCAGAGGCTGAGGGTGCCAGGGACAGCACCTACCAGTTCTCTCGCCCTAGGAACATCACCTACCTTCAGGCCAGCCAGGCAGTCCTACTCCTCCAGAGCCCCAGTGAGACCTGCCCTGCTTGAGCCTCCTCGGTGGACCACCAGGTCACAGCCCTGATGACTGTGAACACCACGACTGTCCTCCTGTCCCCACCTCAGAAAACACTGTAAAATTTCATGATTGACTTAAAGTGAAGGAAATAAAAGTCAAATCACTTCAAAAATAAGAATGGCTCACTTCTACAAGAACCCCCCCCCATGGACAAAGAGCCACATGAGTTAACTGGTCCCCATGTGATGGACAAGATGCATCAAAGATCAGTGAGAGGATAGATTTTCAAAACTGAGATGTAATACCGGACAGCCAGCACACGGAAACCTGAATTCACAAACATTTAATTCCAATTGGGCTAATAAATGACTTTTTTATAATTATCATCTGATAGGAGACAGCATGTTTAAATTCTTTTGTAACCATGAAGTAGAAAATTAGCACTTAAAAGGGGAAAGAAAATACAAATAATAAAGGAAAATGGGAAAATTTAGTTCATTAATGGTGAAAATTCTTTTTTTCAATATTTATTTAAGAGAGAGAGAGAGAATGTATATGAGCATACCAGGACCTCTTGCCCTACAAATGTACTCCAGATACAAGCGTCACTTTGTGCATCTGGCTTTACATGGGTATTGAGGAATCAAACCCAGGCCATCAGGCTTTATAATCAAGTACCTTACACCACTGAATCCCCTTTTCAGACCATGAAAATTCTTTTTCATCCATTTCTCCATAGGAAAAAATAGTTTTATTATAAAAGCCTTCTATTTGGCTTAATAAAACCTCTCACACATCAATAAGAAAGTGATAAATGCCACAACATGGGCAAAAGTCAAATACATTGTAGACAGTGAAATCCAAATGACCTTTAGCATAAGGGGAAATTCCACAACAGCAATCAGGAAAGTGTAAACTCTGGTGATTGTGATATTTCACACTCCTCATATTGTGACTTCTAAAGTTTCACATTGGTAAAGATGATCCCTTGCTGGAGAATATATTTGATTAGAGTAGACTAGTTGCAAAATCAACAAATTCATCAATAATATAATGATCAAAAAGCTACAAATACTTTTTCCTTTCTTTTCTTTTTGTCCATTTTTTTTTTTTTTTAGATGAGGACCCCTTCTGTTACCCAATCTGTACTTGAACTCATCATTCTTTTGCCTCCACCTACCTAATGCTGGGATTTCAGATATGCAAACCACAACCTTAATTTGAAATGTCTTTTTTATTTATATGCAAACCAAAATAGATGTATAATTATAAAGTGATAGGGATTCAGTAACTCTGTCATCTTCAACATATGACATCTTAGACCATTCTGGGATGTTCTACTCCTAGCCAACAAGAAGGAAGGAGTTCAGAGAGCTTATGTTTGGTAGAACTTTCTAGTAAAATTTATATAGTGCATTTCTACAAGTTAAATTCCATTGAAAAACATTTAGCCACGTGTCTCAATAAAAGAGAGATGATTAGCTGAGCATGGTGGCACTCAGCTTTAATCAAAGCACTCAAGAGGCAGAGGTAGGAGGATCGTCGTGAATTCGAGACCACCCTGAGACTACATAGTGAATTACAGGTCAGCCTAGGGTAGAGCAAAGCTCTACCTCAAAAAACAAAGAGAGAGAGAGAGAGAGAGAGAGAGAGAGAGAAAGAGAAAGAGAAGACTACTAAACACTAGGTACCTATGTGCACAGGGAAAAGAAGAAAGAAAAAGAAAAAGGTAATCTCCATTATATTGTGTATGTTAGTAAAACTATCTTTATAAAATAATTTGGCAAAAACCCCATGAGGCTAGCACTGAAAAAAACCTGTTATCCTCTCTTTCATATATATGTATGAGCACACCTTGGCAAAAATATATCTTCATAGCATTATATTATATGCCTGTCAAGGTCTCGGTGTGTTTTCCATAGCCTTGTGTATGTGAAGGGTTAGTCTATAGCTAGTGACATGTTTTATTTTATAGTATTATTTATTCATTTATTAGTGTGTGTGCAAACAATGTGCATACCCACACTCGCAAGGGCTTCTTACTTCTGCAAACAAACATCAGACACATTCACATTTTTTTTTGTTTGTGGATTTTATATGGGTTCTAAGGCATCAAAATTGGGCACAAGGATGATATTGAAATACCTACCAAACCAGAGATTCAGAGGCTCTTATGTGTCCACCCCTGAAGCAGACTTAAAATGCACTCAACACAGCTCAGGGAATTTTGAGGAAGAGGAGGCAGAAAGACTGTTGGAGCCACAGGTTGTGACATTTTGCAACGAGACATTGCCTATCCCCTCTAATTGACTGGTGTCCCTACAATGCATGACCCAAAATCCCCATGGGGTTGACCTGCATTCCCAAGTAGGAAGGCCTCTTCAGAAAAGGGGCAGGGAGGAGGAAAAGGATGATACCAACATGTGTTGTTTACATACTAAATATGTCCATATCTAATAAAAATATTATCATTTAAAAAAATGCACTTGCTGGCAATGTCAAAGGAACCTAGTTTGATTGCCCAGCACCTGTGGAAAGCTGGAGGCACAAGGTGGTGCATGCATCTGGAGTTCATTTGCAGTGGCTGGAGGCTCTGGTGCACCCATTCTTTCTGTCTGTCTCCCTTCTCTCTTATCTCTCTCTGTTTGCAAATAAATAAATAAAGATATTTTGTTTACAAAGAAAAAAAAACTTAAATGTCCATCAACTTTAATAGATAAACTATAGTATAGCCTTACAGCACAGCATGTAATTTAAAAAGTATGAATCTGAAAACCTACCTTCATGAAGGGACCACACCAATGAGATACCTCCATTTGTAAATCTATGGACTTGGGTTCTTTTGCAGTGAGTGTTTTGTAGTCTCACAAGCATCTCAGTTTGGAAGGTTAATAACTACTATTAACTTGGCCATCATGCTTTAATTTAATGCAATCACTCAAGTTAGCACCCAAGTCCTTCCTATTAGAATTATGTCCTTGACCATAAACTAAATTTTCATTAAAATCCTATCTTATTAAAGTAAGCCAACAGTAGATTATCTATTTCCCTTTCTTTTCATATGACTTTACTTTACTGGTAGTTAGCTATCTTTAGAAAATTGTTTCCACATTCCCTCTAAACAGTTTCCTTATTTCTTCCTCATTCTAATAATTGTGGAGTAAAACTTAAATTATTATCTCTAGTATCAGAATTTTCAGAAATGCAGTCAATTTGAATTTTAATATATTTTGATGTCTTTGTACTTTAACTGCAAAATTTAATATGATGTCCTGTATTTAACAGCATGTTACTATATTATTTCTGCCATAAAATGGCATTATTCCTCCATACAGTTTCTCATTTATCATGATGAAATACTTTTCTTGCAATTAATTATTAATACAATCTTAGCATAAAGAGATTCTGTTTCATACCACATGATTTTATAAGAACTGTATTCTCATGAAAATTTTCTTCTCTGAAAACAAAATATTATAGCACATAGTAAATTATCCAGTCCTGATAATTGTGGACATTAGTTAGAATATATTATGTTAAATAAAATTGCAAAATAGGTGAAAATAATTTTCTGGAATAGGTTAAGATATCTGGCTTTAAAAACTTCTCTTACTCTTAATTTAAATGAATTAATAAAATAAATATTTGAAATTCCATTTACAATTGTTTCTGTACTTACATACATGGTATTTTCTGGGCTACTTGTGTATATGAGAATGACATATATTGCTGCCTAAAGGTCATTAAGAGGGTATTATATGAGCTGGGGAGATGGCTCAGCAGTTAAAACACTTGCCTGAAAAGCCTAAGGACCCAGTATGGTGCCCCAGTAGCCATGTAAAAGCCAGATGCACGAGGTAGCACTTGTGTTCATTGGCAGTGGCAAGAGGCCCTGGCACACACCCATTCTCTCTATATATCTACCTCTCTCTCTCTTTCAAATAAATAAATACAGTTTTCTAAAACTTATTTTTACTTCAGACAGACAGGGAGAAACAGAAAGAGAGAGAGAGAGGACATGCCAGAGCCTTCAGCCTCTGTAAACAAACTCCAGACACATGTGACACCTTGTTCATCTGGCTTATGTGGCTCCAGGGAAATCAAATCTGGGCCTTTTGGCTTCTCGGGCAAATGCCTTAACTGCTAAGCCATCTCTCCAGTCCAATAAAATATTTTTTATAAAGGGGATTAAAGTTGAAGTAAGGTTTGATAGAGGACATGTAAATGATAGATAGTAAACACATAAATGACGAAAATAGATGACAGATAAAAAAAAATAGATGGTCTATAGACAATAGGTACATAGATACATAGAGGATAGATCTTTAGATAGGTGATAGATAAGAGAAACAAGAAATGGAAGTAAGTATAGAAGAGAGGAAGGGAGGGAAGGAAGTCGATAGACAAATGCTGCTTTCATTCTAAGTTTCAGTATGTAAGGAAATTGATCTGGCTAAAGAATGTATCTGGCTATGGGACATTCTATAATGAAGTCTCTGTGCCTAGGCTTTCCCCACAATGCCAGTCTTATCCTCAATTTCCCTGGTTTGCAAGATGGTCAGAGAGACATCCTAATGCACAAAAGACTCTTGTCAGTTCTCTGTCAATGCCCCAGTAACATCTAGACATTGCCTGACGGAGAAATCAAGTTGCTTTGGTCAAGGATTCCTTCCCTGTACAGCCACATCAGACTAATACTGAAAATGTTTATTCATGCCTCTTAGTTTCAAGGTCAATTTGTTTTTCTATAAGTACTCCTCAATGGAACATACCTTAAAGCTGACCAATGACTAAAGTTGGTTCTCAAAGTCTGCACAGACCACAGTTCCTCACATGGATGTGGACTATAACCAGAGTGCAGGGGGAAGTCAGGACTAAGACTTCATTGACTGGGGCCCCATTGCCAACATTGCCCTGGAATCACACTGTGGCCCCGTGTCTTACTTTGTGGAATATTTTTCCAGAAATCACTTGTGGACAGGGGTACATGCTTCTAATGCCAGCATTCTGGAGGCTGAGGCAGAAGGCTCACCTGTTTGAAGCCAAAATGCTCTACATAGTGAATCTGAGGCTAGTCTGGGCTCTGCAAAGTGACACTCAACCTCAAAATAAAATAAGCATGGACTGAGGAAATGGCTTAGCGGTTACAGCATTTGCCTGTGAAGCCTAAGGACCCAGGTTCGATTCCCCAGACCCTACGTAAACCAGATGCACAAGGGGGCACGTGTGTCTGGAGTTTGTATGCAGTGGCTAGAGGCCCTGGCGTGCCCATTCTCTCTTTCTCTATATATCTTTTTCTCTCTCATAAATAAATAAATAAAATAGTTTTAAAAAATAAAGCAAAGAAAACAAAAACAAAACATGAGGGAAGTTTTTTGTTTGTTTGTTTGTTTGTTTTAACTCTTGGAAAGGGGAGAAGAGAGATCTTTGAGATTTCCTTCCCAGGATTCTCACCACATTCATAGTCCCTGGTCCTCTCCCAGGTTTCCATTAGCTACCAATAGCACTGCAGAAAAACGCCAAGAAGAGAACACTGGAACAGAACATGGTAGTCTAAGACATTTTCTGAGCAATGAGAATGCTGAGAAGAGGTTTATGAGCCAACACTAAGACTAAGGTTTTGCCAGTGGGTTGTCTCTCCAGCCCTAGCCTAGAAATGAATTCCATATACCTACTGTGAGTCATAATTCATTTGAATCAGTCTTGAAAAGGGGGAAAGAGCAGGACTGGCTTTGGCTGCATCTTTTTGATTTGGGGGTAATCTCATCTTCGGTGGCACCTTCTCTGGACTAAGAAATAAGACCATCCCTTGCCTTTCCTCACCCTCAGCCCACAGCACAGACTTGGACATAGGCTCTTCCTCTGCATAAGGAGCAGGAGATGTTAGTAGATGCATAGTCAGAGACCAGGCAAGCCAGTTACACACTAAAGCTGTGTGTCCTTGCAATTTTGTTTTTCAAAGTGCAGGGCCCAGATGCTTAACTTTTTCCAAACTTCATTTCACTTTCTCTGGTGGTGCCTCTGGGTACAGGATATATTTTCAACAAAGGGTTATTTGCATAATATTTTGGACACATGTCACTGTCCTCACTGAATGCTGAAAATAATTAAAATGCCTCAGAAAGGTATGGCCCAAGGCACTGACTCTCTGGTTATCACGTTTACCTTCTTATAAGACTCCTATGATGGCCCATGAGAAAGCCTGAACTGTTATAAATGATTTTAATAAATACAAACTATAATCAGATGTTTTAGGTCTTACTGGGTTGTCCCTTTAGGTTGAATATGAGTTTATGTTATTTTGTAAACCACTTAGGAATTTTCTACAAGTAATGATATTATATGTAAGAAGCCTTTATCCATCAGTGAGATGCCACATGACCCAGTGTTTAACTGCTATGACCCTAGAAATGGCAAAGGCTTAAGTAAGCGAGAAGCTGAGAACCACAATGACAGTCAGCTCTGACTCCTTGAAAACAATGAGAGGAAGACAATATTTCTTGTGGTCACTGGCTATGTATCAACACCTTCCTTTTGCTAGATTCTTTGGTAAAAGTCACTTACATTTACTTAACTCCACTGCAAAAGTGTCCCTTGTGGTTGTGATACTCTTTTATATGAACTGTAATCTCTATTTATAGCTTTCCCTAATTGCGTGTTCTACGTCTGTTCACATTCTGTGTTGTACATCTGTTGTTAAATGTATGGGGTTCATGTTCAAATGTTCATTTTTTTTTTCTTCTAGACTTAAAAGAACTGGTTGGCTTTTGTTTTACGGTCCATTTTCCTGTGGAGAAAACTGCTTTAAAAAATATCTTGTAAAAATTATGTGTGAGAACCTTTTTCATCATAATAGATGAAATCATAATTGACTTGATGGGACACTAGCAATGTGGCAATACTATTATTTAGATGAATTTCACAGCTTATGTAACAGTCTACACAAAGGGTATAAAATGTTGTTTAACATTTCTCTGGTTCTATTTGAAGGCAATATAGAGTGTCATTAGGTATTACATGGATTCATTCATGTGCCTAAATTTAAAGCTTAAGTGCAGATACCAAACAGTTTTTAAATAGTTTAACTTCTTTTTGAACAGCTTTTTTATTCTTGTTTTCACTGCCAATGGCTGAGTACATCACAAAGAAGATAACTTATTGTGATAAATGTTATGATAGTAATAAGAACATGTAGAAAAATAACACAAATTAAGTAGGGGATGAAAGGCAGTTTTAAATAGGACCAATTGTAACAACATCTTTGTGTTAATCTTTCACTTTTTTATGCTTTGTGACATGTGTCTAAAAGAACCAATATATAAATTTTATTAATATAAATAGCTGAGCTACCTGAAATCCCTTGCATATCTCTAAACATTTCTGTCAACTTGTAACCAAACTGTGTATTTGTTAACTTTGCAAAGGTGCATGTGGAAGATAAAGCAGCAGTAACTTATTGTATCTATAAGGTTTTGGGTTAAGCAATAGTAATGGTTGGTTAATGGCTTAATGAGCAGACTACAAGCCATTTAAGCATGCAATGAACCTTAGCTTTTCAATGACTTTCCTAATGAAAGATCTATATGACTGCATGTCTCATGTCACAATAGAGATAGTAGGGAAGGTACCTAATCAATGGTGATGGTAAATCAATTGATCTGTAACCCTGTTTTCATACAGTGAAAAAGATATGGAGAGAGCATTTTACTACAGCCTTATTTCTAGCTAGAGATCAATAAATAAAAAAGACAGCTCACTATTTGAAAATGTTCCCTTTTACGGTGCTTCAAAAGCCACGGCAGGCAGATTAATGTCCTATTTCATAGATGTGTCGCTTTCTTTTGTCATTTCCAAAAGATTTAAAGTTCTTCAAAATTAAATATATGATAGAGAATATCTATGAGTCTAGACTTATTGTAATGACTAAGGTTCAAATTGAAGATAAAATTGTGGCAGGATAAAAAATTTGCTCTTTTCTATAATATTCATGGATATCATTTTTTAAATGTCCATCAAAAAAGGTTTTATTAGTCTCATAAGTTGGTTTCCTTTTTAAAACCTAAAGAACATAGGAAGCCAAACATAATAATAGCAGAGTCAACGTTTTAAAACATGATACTTTGAGATATTGCTAACAAAATGAAAAGCCAAGGATGTAAGAGAAATACTTGCAAGATACATATCTGGTAAGCAGTACATATCTAAAATAAGCAAAGAACACTAAAAATACAACAGCAAAAAGATGGGCAAAAGACTTGGACAGAATTTTTCACCAAGAAAAAAAATATGGAAAATCAATAATTATGTAATAATACAGTCAGCATCGATAGAAGAAGAGGTTTCCTAACCTTTGTTCTAAGGCTAAACACTCTACTCATTAAAATCCTTGACTCAGGGTTAGGGAGATGGCTGAGCACATGCATGTGCTGGTCACAAGCATAGGGGCCCAATACCACTTGAGTACAGTTCCCCAACCTTCATATAAACAGCTGGATGTCATCATGCACATATGCAACCCCAGTTACAGAGAGGATTGGAGAACTGTCGGGGTTTACAAAAAAAAAAAAACAAAACAAAAACATAGCTTCACATTTAAGGATACTCCATCTCAAGGAAATATGTGGAAGAATGAGAGAGGAAGAACAGTTGCACTTCCCCCTGAAATCATTGTGCCTGCCAGTGCACCTGCACACACACACACACACGCACATACTACAAATACTGTACATACCTAAAGGAAACCTTTGATCTTTTTATAAAAGTATTTTCTTAAAGATAACTACAGGGGCTGGAGAGATTGCTTAGTGGTTAAGGCCCTTGCCTGCAAAGCCAAAGGACCCAGGTTCGATTCCCCAGTACCCATGTAAGCCAGATGCACAGGGGTTACATGCGTCTGAATTTTGTTTGCAGTGGCACTAGGTCCTGGAGCACCCATTCTTCCTCTTTCTGTCTCCTCTCTATCCCTCTCTCTCTCTCTGCAATAAATGAGATAAATTGAAAAATAAGCTAACTACAACTTAAACATATGCAACTAGAGGAAATGCCATAGTAGAAAGTCAATTAAAAATCAAAATTTTTGTTTTTAATTTTTAATATTTATTTATTTGAGCGACAGAGGGAGAAAGAGAGAGAGAGAAAGAGAGAGAGAGAGAGAGAGAATGCCAGGGCCTCCTCCTGCTGGAAATGAACTCTAGATATATGTGCCACTTTGCACATGTGGTTTTATATGGGTACTAGAGAATCAAACGTGGGTTATCAGGCTTTGCAAGCAAACAGCTTTAACCTCTGAGCCATCTCTTGAGCCCCCAATCAAACCTTCTAATAAACATTGATTCAAAATCTATGTGGTGGGCATATCAATATAAAATACTATGCTTGCTACTATGTGAAATTCTGTTCATGAAATCAAAAGTATTTCTTGACACGTGGAGCTAGATTGAGGAAATACAAGGATTATTTTGCTATTGCATATCTCATCCTTGCTTTCCATTTTCATTGTTCCTGTCTAACCTCTGGATCTTTAAGAAGCACCTACTGTGGCCTTACTCACCAGCTCACCCACCATCATACCTGTCTCCAAGAGCCAGAGAACTAAAGATGGTTATGCCCTTCCTCATGCAAACCAGTGCAGTTCAGTGATGGGCTCAGAGTTGTTTCAAACCCTTCAAACACAGAAACATCTCTTTCTTGTCATTCCCTCCCATACCAATTTTCTACTCTCTTTCTTACATATCATATTTCTACCAATGTGGGCTATTTCTGGGTCTCAAACATACTATGTTTTCTTCACTAACACATTGATTTCTTTACACTGCGAGATTGTTTTCTAGCTGTTTTGCTTTAAGGACTCCAATAGCTCCTCAAGGGCAAGTTCTTTTACCAAATTCTGTGGTTTTGTTTAATATCCTATATGACACAGTGGCATCTTCTTGAGGGTTTTCACAGCTATAAATCTGACACTTGCATCATGTTGCCTTAGGATTCATCTAGCATTGGTCTCCATGTCTTGATTACTTATCTACTGACCAGCAGAGACTGAGCCCTATCATTTCATCAACTTCCTCCAAACTACCCAAGCTTATACATTTCCAGTAGTGATCAGGGACCTTAGGCAAGAAGAAAAGGTTGAAAGGGCCAACTGAAGGCCTTTCCTTCCCATGTCCCATGTGAAGCAGATGAAAATCAACACGTCAGCTTTCTGAGACCAATGGCATCATTGCTGGTGAGTAATACCCTGTTTATAAGTAGTTTAAAAATGAAGCTTTTATTTATGTGTTTGTTTGTTTGTTTTGTTTTGTTTTTGTTTCAAGGTAGGGTCTTGTTCTAGCCCAGGCTGAATTTGGAATTAGTCTCAGACTGCTCTCAAATTCACAGTGATCCTACTACCTCAGCCCCCGAAGTGCTGGGATTAGAGGCATGTGCCACCACACTCAGCAGAAAGCAGATTTTAATCACCACCATGGCAAATACCCAAGCTGCCTGTAACTCACTTTCAAACACTAACCCTCCACTGTTGCATTAAAACTAACAACACTGGCTGGGCACGACGGTGCATGCCTTTAAATCCCAGCACTTGGGGGGCAGAGATAGGAGGAACATTGTGAGTTTGAAGCCAGCCTGAGACTATATAATGAATTCCAAGTCATATTGGACTACAGTAAGAACCTACCTCAAAAAATAAATAAATAAAAAGTAAAAATAATAACAGCATTGCCCTTTCAGTAAATAATAAAGGTCCTTGGGCTGCTTATAACTTATTGGAAGGATAAGGATGAACTAATGGTAGAGGCCACAGCCTAAAGAATGAACTGATGACTTGTAAATACAATTCACTCTTCTTTCCCCACAAAATGAAAAGTAAATTCATGGCAATAAATGTATGTCGCTACTGATCCTAGGCTACAAAGCTCAAAGATAAACAATAAATGCTGTTCATTATTGCCCTTTATTATTTTACACATACTGTGAGTCATACAAAGCAACTCTCAGCCAATCACCAGGTGAAATAAAATGTTAAAGTGAAATAGTTCCTCTTTGGTTGACCCAGGGGTACAGCATTACTTTCATGGTCAAAATTCAATTCACCCTGGGTGAAGAGCAATTCTGTGCTTCCTTCAATAGCAACTATGAGGAACAGGAGTCCTGGCACCCATTTCTTTCTCTTTTTCCAGTGTGCCAATCTTGGCCTTCAAGATGCATCTTTTTCCTGAGCTCTATGGCGAGTAGAATGTTCTTTTTCCATCTTCCTTTTTCTGGAAGCTGCTGAGATCTCAACCTTGTCTACCCTTTTGTTTTCTATCTCTTAATTTGAATAAAATCATTTTCAAGTTCCCTTCTAAGTCAGTTTTTAGATCATTTTGTCAACAAGACCAAGAATCTGCAAAGTGCCTTCTGTGCCCCTTGCAAAGGTATTATTTCATAATTCTCCAACTTCAATTTAACTAATTTCAAATTTTCAGTAAGCTATTTTTATAAAGTTTTATGAAACGGATGACAAACTCATATGTCACCTTATATTTCCTGCACCTCCACCAGTGTTATATACCTTCAGGCTGTCATCCTCAGTCTGTAGCAATCAGATATGTGGAACGCTTAATTTATTTTTACATATGTAGAACTTGATGCTTGCATTTATTCTCTTCATTGAAACTCATCTGGTCTTCTCAATTTTCCTAATCATTTTTGGTTATTGTTGATGGTCCTTTTTAAAATGCCTTTGTGTTGTTTAGCTCACACAAATTCACAGAGCAACTGCTATGGTTTTGTTTTGAAAGAAGCAGAAGAAACAGAATACTCTGACAATGTAAGCAGGGTAGGCTTTTCCCTTCTCCAGATATACCTGGGACTACAAGGTTACTTTCACGTGTACAGACCTGCTCATGCACATGAATTACATCTCATCACTATCTTGTCATCTCCCGTTAGTCACTACGGTGGTATGAGAAATTTCTTTGCTTTTAGGTGTTCCTCTTTTTTGCTGTCACAGTGAAACATTTTCTTTAGATTAAAGTGAAATACCTTTTCAACACTTAATATAGTGCAGGGTTGTCAAGCATCCTGTTCTCTGAAATATAATGCTTAGCTTCGCCCAGCTAGTAAGTGGCACAGTCTGGATTTAGACCAAGCAGCTAGCAGGCACCAGGAAACACTATGTGCATACCCTAGGCCTGCACTGGCTGTCTGTACTCTTATCATGGAGTCTTCTGGAACCCAGAGTAGACAAAACTAGATGTGTGAAGGATCTCTATGACATGTTACTTTAAAACATAGATATATTATTTCTGTATATGGGGCATGTTACCTTGCCATTTGCTAGGGTTTTTTTTTTTTTTTTTATAATGCTCCAGTTGTGTGACATCACATTTAGTCAGTTATTTATGTATTTGGATACCTAGCATGTTGTGGAACCCTTTAAGGATCAGCATTTTCATTTCCTTGGTACATCTACCATTCACTATCTTATAGAAAGTTCATAGTACACATTGAAAAGTCAGTAATTGAAACTCTGGCCTTAGTTTTCAGGGTTCCCTGACCTTCAGTAGTTCTCATCCTTGTTTTCCACACTAAGAATTCATCCTTATATCTCTTCTGTTATATATACATGGAAACCCTTATCTATTCTTTATAGTTTCATAGTGCATATCATCCCCAACTATGGTTCAAGTATAAGGTTTAAACTTTAAAATGGTGAAAAAACCCAATTTCAATATAGATTATACTTCAATTTTTGAATATTGGCATTTTACTGACCTAGTGACATTTAGTACAATGTTCTCACCAGCTTAGGGGCACATGACCACAAAGGGAAATAATTAATGCCTCATTGTGCTGGTAGGCTATGATATTCAGTAGGTAAGATATAATAAGCACATTTATGACTTATAATGCTTTCCGTTTATATTGAGTTTATAAAGATATAACCCATCATAAGTCAGGAAACATCTGTATTCTAATTTATGGATATAATGTAGCTCCTATGATCAACTTCCTGGGTTATTTCCTTGAGTTGTTAGTTAGTATAAGGAACTTCATAGTGATCCACTTTATAATTGAGTTATGTAGTATGTCTATAGTCTAGATTTTCTGAAGCAAAGTGTGTGGGTTAGAGGACATGTGTCTGTAGTTTTCAGAGTGAATGCCTAGTTTTTACACACTTTCCAAGAACGTCTAACCATATTTGTTTCTCAATTTTCTTATTGACAGACCGTTGACAATCTGACATGTTTAAAAATGTATCTAGTTTCCATTTCCATATCTCTTTACTAGAATGAAGTTTCTTTTCATATTTGAAATTCCAGTTATATTTCTTTTTCCTCCTATGAACTATTTGTTGTTAGGTTATTGGTTTATTTCAGTTCCATTTTTAGTAGTGCTTTATATCTTATAAATACTGACTCTTTCATTTGATATGCTATAAATATGTTTCTTAAATTTGGCATTTGTCTTAACTCTGCACATGGAGAAATTTTTTGATTGTGTTGGGTTTTATCTTTTTGATTTTTAAAATCTTATATAACAAAATCCTTTCTTCTATGGCTTCTGGATTTCTGGAATTATAAGTTTAAAGTTGTCTTTTTTTTTTTCTGTGCAAGATTTTATAAAACAACCCTAAGGTTTTTTTCTAGCAAATTTGATGGTTTCTCTTTTCACATATAAATCTTGTACTAGTTCATGTTTATGTGCACTTTTAAGCTGAGTAAAGATCTGCCTTTGCCCTTTTTCAAAATAGCTGCCATTTGCTCTCATGCCATCTATTACATCATAACTTCAGTGGCATCAATCTCCCTTTCTTACAATACAAATTCTCAGATATGTTTTAGACTTGTTAATATATT
The DNA here is from genome assembly GCF_020740685.1 of Jaculus jaculus. Classification (NCBI taxonomy): domain Eukaryota; kingdom Metazoa; phylum Chordata; class Mammalia; order Rodentia; family Dipodidae; genus Jaculus; species Jaculus jaculus. The sequence goes on from NC_059104.1 coordinate 32,196,997, forward strand.
TCTATTTTACTTCTTTTGTAAAAATAACTATTTGTTATTATTATTTATTGAGAGACAGAAGCAGATAGAGAGAGAAAATGGGCATGCTAGGGCTTCTAGCCAATGCAAATGAAATCCAGATGCATGCACCACCTTGTGCATCTGGCTTATGTGAGTAATAGGGAATAAAACACGATGCCTAGGTTTTGCAGGCAAGTGCCTGAACTGCTAAGCCATCTCTCCAGCCCTTATTATTTTTTCATTTTTGGCCATCTTGTCTATTTTACAATCTAATTACATCTTATTTCATGTTTCTTTTAGCTAAAAGAAGAAACATGATTGATGCAGGGAAGGTAACTTGTGTTTCAGTTAACAACTGTGACAATTTTTGTCACTTGTCTCCAGCTCTTCCTAAAGTTGAGTCTACCATCTGGATCTCATTTCCTAATTTATCATTGGCATATATATCTAGAGAGACCACACTGCAGTGTGGAAATTCTTTTGGAACTCAGAGCTCTATATCACCTTTGGGGATCTTCAGGCAGGTGTAGGGTTTCTCTGGAGTCAGCTGGTACATCATCTCTGCCCTTAGAACTCCTGCTGCAGGCCTATAGCTCATGCTGACAGGGCAATAGCATCAACGATATATTTTCTGTCCTCCCATGTGAACTAAAAGCCTGGAAATATCATCTTTCCTCAGACCAGTGAAGACATGGAACGAATCATGAATCTACTATCCACATAACAAAACATAACTAGCTATGCCTCTCAAGTTTCCAGCCTAGGTGATTAAATAGTTAGAAGGGAGCCTACCAATTCCCTGAATCTGGTCTCATAGTAATAGGCAGATGCTTTATTCAGTCTAATGTATTAATGTATATGCTGAAAAGCTATGTTTGGCATCAGTCATGTGACTGACATATTACTCAAATTACATTGACTTTTTTTTAACTAAGGTAGGTCTTAACACCATATTTTTAGTCTGATTTTAGCAAAACATATGCATACTTACAGATATTAATCATGGACAATGGAGAGATACAAACACTGACATGGAGAAAATATATGCATATTCACTACCATTGCTATTAGCCACAACTCTTGTTGCTTTCTTAAAACATGCCTTTGAGAAGATGCTTAACAATAATAATGGAAACCAAGATTTTGTTTTATTTTGTCTTGCTCTAGCCCAAGCTGACCTGGAATTCACTATGTAGTCAGGATGGCCTTGGACTTATAGCAATCCTCCTACCTCTGCTTCCCAAGTGCTGGGATTAAAGGTGTGCACCATCATGTCTGGCTTTCTCCTATATGTTAGGGATATTTCTATTTGGTAATGTTGACTGAATATTGACAAAACTATTCTGCATTGTGAAGTCTGTATTTCTTCATGTTTCTTTAACTTCTTGGACTTATAAGAATCATGTGTTTAGACACAAGTTTTTAATGTTTAAAATTTACTAAATCGTTTTCAACCTCAACAATTGGATATTTTAAAATTTGCCTGGCTTAAAAATCTTCTGAGAATTTTTTAAGTATAAATTTTATTTTCAAAGTGTTATAATTTTACCACAAAACTCAAATCAGTTTTATGATCTCTGAACTTTTAAAATTGGAACCATCAAAAATCCGTGTCTGAGTAATGAATTGCTATAAAACAGTCACTAAAGTGTTTCTTGGAAACAGACAATGAGCTTTGCCACTGAATTTTAAAATCTAATGTCATTTCTATGTTCTTCTTTCTTCATATTCCACATGATAAGGATATGGCTTGACCCCAAAAACATAGAAAACTCTGAGTTGAATTTAAAAATATACACTTTTGTTACTGCTATCTTTGCCAAAAGCAGCAGTATATTTGTTCACAAAAATGACTTCCAGAGATGGGAGATGGCTTAGTGGATAAAGATGCTTCTTTGCAAAGCCTACTGAACTGGGTTTATTTCTCCAGCACCGGCATAAAGACTACCTCAAAGTAGTTCATATGTCTATGATTTCAGAGAGCCTAAGATAAGGAAAGGCAGATCCAGGAGAATCCAAGCACATGGGACAGACTCATTGGCAGCAACAAGAGACTCTGAAGCAGAGACAACTCCTCTGAGCTCCAAATGTGAGCTGTGGTGCCCGCGCGCATGCACACACACATGCAAACAAATAAATATAAAGAACTATTTTAGAATTGAATTTTAGGGGCTGGAGAAATGGCTCAGCAGTTAAAATGCTTTCTTGTAAAGCCCAAATACCAAGTTCGATTCCTCAGTACCCACATGAAGCCAGATGCACAAGGTGGCACATGTATCTGGAGTTCATTTGCAGTGGGTAGAGGCTCTGATGTGCCTGTTCTCTTCCCCTTCTCTATCTGACTCTCTCTCTCTCTCTCTCTCTCTCTCAAATAAATATAAATAAATAAAATATAATTTATTTTAAAAACTGAATTTCAGGGTTAGGACTATAGCACAGTAGATGAATCCTTGAGTAGTGCATGTAAGGCCTTGAATTCAATTCTCAGCACCACTACAAGTATGACTTTAGCATTTATTTATTAAAAATTTAGAAAGCTGGGCTGGAGAGATGGCTTAGCGGTTAAGCGCTTGCCTGTGAAGCCTAAGGACCCCGGTTCGAGGCTCGGTTCCCCAGGTCCCACGTTAGCCAGATGCACAAGGGGGCGCACGCGTCTGGAGTTCGTTTGCAGAGGCTGGAAGCCCTGGCGCGCCCATTCTCTCTCTCTCCCTCTACCTGTCTTTCTCTCTGTGTCTGTCGCTCTCAAATAAATAAATTAAAAATTAAAAAAAAAAATTTAGAAAGCTGGGCTGCAGAAATGGCTTATCAGTTAAGCGCTTGCCTGTGAAGCCTAAGGACCTCGGTCCAAGGTTCGATTCCCCAGGACCCACATTAGCCAGTCGCACAAGGGGTCGCAGGCATCTGGAATTCCTTTGCAGTGGCTGGAAGCCCTGGCATGCCCATTCTCTCTCTCTCTCTCTTTCTCTCTCTCTCTCTCTCTCTGCCTTTTTCTCTCTCTGTCTGTTGATCTCAAATAAATAAATAAAAATAAAATAAAATAAAATAAAATAATTAGAAAGTTACTTTCAGATAAATCACTTTGGAGGCTAACAAGTGTGACCTAGCTTGTGTATAATGGAGACATTAGAGCTCAGCTTTTGCTTCTGCTCCACTTGTCTGGATGTGAACTAAAGATAACATTCCTAGCCATAAATAATTGTAGCAATCTGAAATACATAGATGGAAAATTCTCCAATGTTTCAGGACTAAACATCTCAAGTTCTTTGCAATGGGGTTGTTCCTAGAAGTGTCCAAGAGCAGTCTACTCAGAAAGGGCTCATCTGAAAACAAGAAGCCAAGATTTGATTGCTAAGTCATGAGCTCCACAGCCACCACCCAAGTATTAAGAGATGGTCAAGATACATGGAATGCTAAATGAAATATCACCATTTTCCTCTTGAGATCAGATGGAAGTTTACCAGTCCTCTTTTTCCAGATGTATAAGCAAGATTTAAAAGAGAGAAATGCATCTGATGCCCCACAGCTAGGTAACTGCAACTTAGAATGCAAAGCAAGTCATTGGGAAATCAGAAAGGAAATGGAGGAACCGTCAGGACATAAGAGAATTAAACATTAAGTGGAAATTTGTCATTTTGATAACCTGATGATATAGCAATATCTCCAGAAAGTGGACATTTTTCCATGCTATAATTCTTCTTAAATTTCATCTTTATATATAGCCATTATTAATATGATAGCAATATGGAAAATTGAAGTTTGAAGCTCTTTCTTCTTTCCCTTACAAAGGGAACAACATTCAGTTTTTCAATCTAAACTAAGATTGAAGAGTGAAGAGATAGAGCCAATAGAAATTTCCTCAAGCCTTATTAGTAATAATAGCATTACATTACCAAGTATACCTGATTTATAAAATTGGCCTAGTTTGCAGGTGGAGTCTCTGAGGTCCAGAGAATGAGATTGTATTACTTAAGTGATATAGCTTCTTAATGGTAGAGGCTAGGTTTTATTCAGTGTGTCGGGATTACAATGTCCGATTTGTTTTCTTTAATACTTTCCATATGCTCTCATTAGGGCACTTGTCTTAACAACAACTCTTTTGCTTATAATGTATTTCATAATTAAATATTGTTATCTACAGTAAAACTTTCACATCTATGAACAGGACCTACTAGAAAAGAAAATGTTTCCAGTTATTTCTGCCTGTGCCCATAGTAAAAGTATGAAAATAAAAAAGATAAAAACTGGCATACGCTGACAATTGGAAGAAATAGTTACGTAGAACAAGCTGTTCTTTCTTCATGCTTCTAGCCTGTACACTTCTATTGCTTTGAACCTAGTAGCTGTCAGCAACTGTCAGTGTTAAGTAAAATGTCTGTTCAGATGGCTGTTAATTAAGATTGACATATTATGAAGCAGTAGGTGATGTGAATATGCATACTTCCATATTTGTAACTATTCTCATTGACTTCTGAAGACAGAAAAGTTACCTTCTAAAGGAATGCATCTAAAATGGTAAAGATTCAAGGGGTATGACCAGCTTCCAAGCTACAGATGTTTGTTGAGAAGTATTTCAAGTTGGGTACAAAGCTATAAAATACAGTGTCTACTTCAGCACTGATAGTTTATAGGTAGGGATCCTGACTCCCTTTTCCCTTCTCATCATATGTATCCCTAGATAAGAAAATTCCCAAGCCCACTGGTAAGAAGCAAGAGGAAAGCCTAAGTTCTAAAAGAATGGAACCAAATTCTGGCTCTCTTACTTTCCTATTATATTTCCTTTGTAAACATTCTTAATTTTGATGAGCCTCTTACCTAGACAGATGGATATTTCTGCGTTAGGTGTGAATTAACAAGATCTTCCTTTTTGTCTCTCGGCAGATTTTCATTTTATTTAATTATATCGATGATATAATTATATCGATGATATGTTTTCTTTTAACATCTTGGATCGAACATGCCAATTTCAGAGTGATTGTAAGATTTAAATGCACTATGTATGTACAAACTTACTACTGTGGTGGCATATGCACGCAAGAGTTGGATGCAGTAGGATTGTGAGTTTGAGAGTATCCTGACAGTATGGGTTACATACATTTCAAAAGACAAAAAATAGCTGCAAGAAAATGACAACAACAAGACTTTGCCAAAATTTATAGGTATTGGTGAGCTGGAGAGAGGGCTCAGCAGTTTAAGCCACTTGCTTGCAAATCTTGATGGCTTGGGTTGGATTCCTTATTATTCAAGTAATGTCAGATGCACAAAGTGGTGCATACATGTGGAGTTCATTTGCAGTAGCAAGAGGCCCCAGTGTGCCTCTTTTTCTCTCTCTCAATCCTTGCAAATAAATTTTAAAAAATTAAATGTTCCTTATAACAAAGTATAGAAATTGAATTTTAAAACAACTACCCAATAAACTACTAAGATCAATAAATAGCGGATGTTTGGGGCACTTTAAGAGATAATCAAAACCTCAGCATGAACACAAACTCATTCCTTGCATCCTGGGTACAACTGCTTTCATAGCATGACCATGCGTTAAATGTTTGTCCTAGTACCAATATGTAGTGAAGATACTCTGCGTGGATTAATTGATTTTGAAGCCCTCTAAGATGTAAAAATATATAACAATGTAAATGCCATTCCTTTGCAAATCATAGAGCTTTGTGATTTCTTTCTTTCTCCTTGGCTAGAAGGTAGGTAGCATAGAATATTCTCTCTGAATTGCATATGAAAAAGCATAGACTTTTCTTTTAACGCAAAACCCCAGAGGATTATTCTGCTTGAATAACAGCACGTGAAAATTCTGCTATAAGATAATACAACTTGAAAAGGATGGCCCAAGATGACCTTTAATTACCATCATTAGAACTTAAAGCTCTTGGAGATGCTGAGGCCTTTTACCTTCAATACTCAGCTAAATAAGTTAAGATCATAAAACAGCCTAAACAAACTCAATATTGATATTGTTGAGGAATTTGGGAAAATAAGCTGGAAATTCGTAAACAGCAACCTACTAAAAGTGACAGCCTGAAAAATCCCACTTAGATAAAAGGTAACAGCTTCTCTCTGACCTTTGTCCCAATACTCCCGGTTTATGGCTTCTCCACTCACCTCCAGAAAGTGGTAATTGCCTTTATTTTCTGAGCAGGCAATGCCTGCAACAATGTCATCCTCTGAAAAATCACACCAATCACATCTTATCAAAGCAGTGATTCAATTAACTCACTTCACCACACAATTTATCAAGTTACAAGATCAGAATATTTGAATATTTTCATATTTTAATAATTGTTTCATTAACATGAAGCTAATTAAGTGCCAGGAAGGCTCAGATGTGGGTTATATTGTCCCTATACAGTTTTGTTTTGATTTTTCTCATACAGATATGACTCTTGTGTTCTATTTGTTGTCATTATTACTCCTTCATTAACATCTAGATGGTTATTGAATGTGGCAGGTTTTCACAGAAGCCAAACATAACATTATGGAATAAAAAACTTAATGTTGAAAGTCTAGACAAGTTATGAAGCAATTTAAAGGTTTGAATACAAGTGCCATCAGTTTAATACAGGCATGTGATTCTTATTAAAGAGCTACACTAGTAAATTTATTCTAGAAATTTTAAGAGATGTCTTAAAAATAAAAAAAAAATTATTTAAACTTCTCATCTAACCATAACAATAAATAATACTGTTGGCCTTTTTTTCTTGCACAGTTAAATGAAATGGAAAAAAGTATTTGATAAATATCTGTTTAATAAAATTTAATTTTGGAAATTTTGAGTCAGATGTTTAAAGAATGACAGCCACATGCCAATCATTCCATAGAGCCCCCACCTACAAAGAGTTGTACAACTTCAAATTCAGAGTGCTAATAAGTAATATTGTCCAGCACGCGTCAGTTTTCACAGGATTTCACTTTATTTTATCCTTGAAACAACACTATAAATTATTAGTTGTTATTCTTTAGACATTACTATAACAAGAACCAAGATTCAGAAGGGTTAAATGCTCAAAATTAAGTTCTGCAGAATGTGGCCATGCTAAGACTAAAGAACAGATGTCCTAGCTAAAAGATGCCAACCTTGGAATCATAAGGAATAATTATTTAAAGGAAAAGTTATTGGGAGCTTCAGTATATGAGCCTCTGGTGAATTGGTCATATTCCCACTATGCTATACTCACACGTTTCCTCTCGGGTGTTTCCATTCATAGAAGAGCCTTCTTCAGGGCAGTAGCAGTTACTATGGTGTCATGGCTGTGCCAGTCACTGCCTTTGGGGCAGACAGTGACTCTTAGCACACCTTCCCACCCTGTGGCTCTTATGTTTTTAGTACCTCCTCTTTGAGTTCCCCAAGCCTGGCAGGGAGTGTTAGAAGTCGACTTTTGTGTTGAGTTCTCAGCAGCCCATGATTTTCTGCTTCAATGAGTTTTGAGTTTCCTGAATATCTACTGCCACTTTTGTGAAAAAGATTATCTATGGCTAGTCATCAAAGCAACCCCCATATTTAATCTGCCTCTCCCTATGTAATGTTTCCTGGGCCCTAGTATATGTGACAGAGATGACTCACTTAGCTCTCTCTTCTTGTCATTTGAGTGGGTCTTGGGTCTCTCTCAGATTTGCGACCTTCTTTAAAAAGCAGGCCCTTTAACCAAAAGTAAGATCAGCATTGATCAAGAGGGATAAACATGTAGAATTTGCAGACATTTTGATGGGCATATTGTCTCTATTTAGCTAGAGAACAGCGGAAGCTTCCCTCTGCGATCTAGGACCTTCTAAACCACAGGCTTTTTACTTGGTTCTTGGTACTCACCATGAATTTCCTCCCACTGACCCTACCTCATTTCCAATCAGACAGCAGATGACTACCCCATAACTGATGTGCCACTATGGCACCAATGGGTACATCTTGCCTAGCTGGTTGATTTTGCAGCCTGTAGGCTCCACTATTTTTCAATGTTGTTGGTGACTCTTGTGCCCCACCAGATTGTAAAGCACTTCCCAGCACTATGATAGCTAGCCAGTTGGGAAATAGATCCCATCTCAGTTCCAGCTGGCTTTCTCAAAGTCCTGTAACTAAAGCCTGTGGTGTCTTCACCTATAAGGACTACCATCTAGTTCTGGTGGGTAATCAACTGCTTTGGCAATTGTTTTGGGGACCTCAAGGAGAACATGAATTTTATTAATTGTAAAGTCTAAGTTTACTTAAAATCTGTTATTGCCATATTCCTCACTTCTAACATAAGGACTTTACCACCCACCATAATTGTGTTAAATACCATGTGTGAAAGCAAGCACCTGTATGTTGCATATGCATTCAGACATGAGCCTTTATCTTTCATTGTGTGATGCCAGGCCACCTTCCTTATTGACCTAATCCCAACAAAGTGCACTGAGCCTTTAGCACAAGTTTCTGGAAATGACAACGGTTGATTTTATGCTGGCCTCTGTTTCCTTTACTCCAAGTAGCAGATTTTCTTGTTTATTCCATTTAGGCTTTATTAAAGAAGCTTTCTGTTGCTGTGACAATATATATGAATAAACCAACTTTAAAAAGAAAAGATTAATCACACACCATTGACGAGGTTTTAGTGATTATAGCCACTTGCCCATGTATGGCAAAGGAAGCGGCTCACTGCATGGTGTCCAGGTAGAGAAAAATAAAAAGCCCAAAGGGTCAGAAACAAAATATACACTTCAAGGTTGAACTCATAGTGATCCATTGCTTCCTCCTATACCCTCTTCCTAAGTTTCCTGGAGCATGGAAATATACCATTAAGACCATGAATGGATTAATTCATTCATGAGGTTAGAGCTCTCCTGATCCAGTCATCTTCCAATGGCCTTACCTCTGAACACTGCTATACTCAAATTTGAGCCTTCAAAACAGGAGCTTTTGGGGTAACAGTTGGGTCCCAAACTCTTATAGACATAACCAAGTATAGCATCCTTCACCACCTCCACTTGTATGATTGTGAATTGAAGACTCCTTATACATAATTCATTCCTTTAGCAGAATACTAAATAGGACCCATAAGATACTATTTAGACATCCTTTCTTCCAAGCAGATTTCATCTCTATGTGAAGTTTAAAAACAGCCTCCCTATCTTTTCATTTAATTCTCAGAACAGATATTCCTATTTCGAGTTTGAACTCATTTTATTACTATTGGCTCAGAGGCGACTCCAAGGATACATGCTATCAACTCTCTTCTCTACTGATTACCCAAATATGATCAGGCACCCACTAATTTGAGGCTAACTTCAACTTTGAATTTCCCCTTCCATCCTTCTCTTTCCTAACATCTATACCTTCCTTGCTCTAGATTGGACCTTCTAGCTATACAGATGAACTGTTGTAAAGATCTTCCACTTTGGGGGCTAGAGAGATGGCTTATTGGTTAAGGTACTTGCCTACAAAGCCAAGGAGCCAGGTTTGGTTCCCCAGTACCCATGTAAGCCAGATGCACAAGGTGGCACATGCATCTGGAGTTTGTCTGCAGTGGCTGAAGGTCTTGGCATGCCAATTCTTTCTATACATGCCTCTTTCTTTACTTCTCTCTCTCTTTCTCTCTCTCTTTCTCTCTATCTATCTCTATCTCTCAAATAAATAAAAAACATTTTAAAAAGATTTTCCATTTTTTTATCCTCTGTTTATTTACTCACCATGTCCGCAGCATCATGCTAATTTCTGATTAATTAACCTCCTAAAATAGTACATTAACCATGCTATCACTGTGCTTTTTGTTGTTTTGTTTTTGAGGTAGGGTCTCACTCTAGATTCACTATGTAGTCTCAGGTTGGCTCCAAATGCATAATAATCCTCCTACCTCAGCCTCCCAAGTGCTGGGATTAAAGGCATGCACCACCACCCCTGGCTTTTGACCATGCATGCTATCACTGTATTGAAGACCTGTGAGTAGCTTTCCACTGCTTCTGAGACCAAGTCCAGCGGTTTAGCATAGCACTAAAGATTCACATTCAATTTTGCTATTTCATCCCCCATCTGATCATATAAAATGCTCTAATATTACTCCCCAGATACATCTTGCAGTTGCAGCACTCTGAGATATTATTCTTACCATTTACATCTTAAAATTACTTTTCTGCTTTTCCCAAACTTTCTAATACTAAGCTCTTCAAAATCCTGTGAAGATCTCATGTTTTCCATAGTCCTAACTAAAACACTAAACCATTATTAAGACCTTCATTGGAATCATATAACAGGTAGGTAAGTTAGTTGGCAAGCCTTGTAAATATGAGTCTCTTATGGTCCAGAAATCATAGAATTATGGAAACAAAAAATGGATAAACCAAATTTTGACAAATAAAATCATGTTTTTCTTTTCATTCTTCCTTATTTTTCAACCCTGTCATCCTATTCCTTTTCTTCTCCACTGTATACTAAAACATGCACGAACTAAGAATTTCACTAATTCTCAGACTCCCATAGTGCCTAACAGATAGAATGTGCCAAAGAAAACATGGTAATTATATTGCAAATGACAATATCCATGGAAAGAGAATGGATTCGTAGTATGTTGTAGTAATTTCACTTGTGACAAGGTGCAAATCCTTTACAAAGAACAAAACAGTCAGCCAAATTTTGTTTATGTAATATAAGCATTAATTATAAGAAAGAGCAATCAAATGTGCTGCCAGTCTATTGACTTGTGCCAGGAATTAGCCCAGGGTTCCACATGGTCTAGTTTATTTAATAATGATGTAATAGATGGTTTAGCTGCAATGCAGTTACCCACAAGTGAATGAGAGACTAGTCAACCTAATTATCTTGTCAGTTTGAGAGAAGGCCAATAATTTTACATTACTTAGTTCTCTTGGCTCTATCTAGACCCATAAAAGAATTTATGTTAATTGTGACCAAAGTAGTTGATAATGCCTGAGAAGCTTTGTCAGATAGACCCCAATGCTTCTACGTGCTGTGGCTTGCCTCCTCCAGGGCCCTTAGAGTCAAATGCCCTAGTACTTCCACTAAGAGCATCTTAAAAATAATTTTAAGCCGGTGTGCTAGGAAGTGTTTTGACAAGTTACCACAGCATTGCTGTTGCTCTGAATTTGCCATTTCCTTCACATCTCTCAAGTGAGAAATCACCAGAGATCTAACCAGTGATTTAGTGTTCCTCTGCGCCAGAGAGAAGCTTCAATGGTTCACTAATGTAGGCTGATTCCCTCTCCTGCTGCCTTTGATTCTGGCTTTAATATAAGCTTCCTATCACTCTGACTGTCGTGGGCATAACCCAAGCACAGATCTGCCAGCTAAGAAACCAGCAAGTTATTTTTCAATCATATATAGGCAGCCTCATTAGTTACTTCAAAAAATCTAATAATAAAACGTGGAACCTTTTCATAACACCCAAGTGATCAGCTGGAGTACATGGCTTACAAGTGGCTATCGGTGTGTAAAGCTCTCTCCTCTTAAATATAGAATTAAAAGACATTTTGTCTTTTTGATCCCTTTTAGACATATAGTAAAATGCCTGTTTATAAAAAAAAAACTACATAAAATTCTTGTTCTAGGTCAGCTAACAATTACATTATGTTAGTAATAGAGAATTGTACCAACCCATTTTGGATTGATCTTGAATGATTGGAATGCTGGAAAACTTTGTGAGGAAACAAAATAAAATAGCCAAATCAGAATACTGAATTTCATATATCAAACAGATTCTATCATAGTAAGACCTCATTAGTAGTCTTCCCAAGAAACAGTAACTCACAGGATAAATCAAGAAATAGAAAAGATGTGTCAATGAAGTTGCTTTAAAAATTACACTTACAGGGCCATGAAAATGGCTCTGCTATTAAAGACACTTGCTTATAAAGGCTACTTGACTGAGTTTAACTCCCTAGGACACAAGCAAAGCCAGATGCTCAAAATGGTTCATGCCTCTGGAGTTCATTTGCAGAGGCAAGAATCTCTTTCATGCCAATGTTCTCTATTTTTGTCTCTCTCCCTCTCTCTTTCTCTTTCTCTCTCTCTATCTCCTTTCTTTCCCTCTCCTTTCTCCCTCCCTCCCTCTCTCTCTCTCTCTGCCTAGCAAATAAATAAGTATTTCAAGTCCATTTGGATTGGCACCAATTGGAGATTAATATTTTAAAATAGTGTGAAAAGTTCTGTTTTGGTATAGTTAAGTGAGGTGGGGGCATTAGGAGGTACTTTAAGGTAATGCTTTTATTTTTCTTTTCAGTTAACATGGAGTTCAGAGGACATAACATTTAATAGAGAAACAGAAAATTGCAATGTAGGGGGCTGCTGTAGAGAGAGCACAGCAGCTAAAGGCACTTGCTTATAAAGTCTGAAAGACCAAGTTCACTTGCTCAGTACCCTGGTAAAGCCAGATGCACAAAGTGGCACATGCATTTAGAGTTCCTTTATAGTAGCAAGAGACCCTGCATGCCCATTCCCTCCCTCCTCCCTCTCTTCTTGCAAATAAATAGATAAACATAGTTTTTTAAATAATTGCAATACAGGTACATTGTATCAGAGCAACTCTGAATAGTGCTCCTTTGGGCAAATACAGAGGAGGATTTTGATAGGGGATTTCCATAGTAGTGGTTTCCAGAGGCAGTTCATTGGCTGAGCAGAAACACTAAATTATAACCCCATTCTAATTGTTTGCTGCCAGCCGAGAGATGCTGATGGCAGATGTGGATAATGATTTCTGTGGCTCAACCAAGTCTATGGTGGTTTAATCTTATGAGTGGATGCACTTTCAGGCTCCCAGCTCCATGATAGAGAGTGGTAGGTTGGATTAATCCTAATGGACATGAAAAGCCCTGGCCTAGGTGTGCATACACAGAGTTCCTATTTGGCTCAACATCCGTGCCATCCGCATTAGATCCTGGGTTTCTCAGTGGGTGGTATCAAAGCAAATGGGCAGCAGAAGAGGAAGGAACAAGATAATTCTACCTCATTGTGCATCAGCTCTAATTAGATAGAAAAGATGAAGAGAGGTATAGCAATTACCTGCTTGTGGCTGCGACCAAACACCCAATCAGAAATGGCTCATGAAAGGAAAATGCTGGTTTAGCCTTACAGTTCTAAGGGAAAGGTTTTGTCCTGGTGGGGGGGAAGCATAGCCCAAGCACGAAGCTGGCTCACATTGTCACAGAGCAGTAAGGAGGTAGCAGAGAGCGTGAACACACAGTGGGCTAGCGTAGTAAGCCTCAAAGCCCACCCTCAGCTCCACATCTCCCCCAGCAAGGAGGCTCTTCCCAAAGACTCTACAACCTTGCCAAAGTGTCACCAGCTAGGAATCAAACATTCAAGACACTGAGGCTATGGGAGACATTTCCCATTCAATCCCCCACATCTGGATTTGGATCTGAGAGCAGAGGAGGACCATTAGTGGCAAACTGGTAAATCTGAATAAAGCTTACAGGATAGTAAATAGTATTGTACCAAGGTTTTCGCTGATGTGTCATGTTAAGTGATGTGCGAGAAGCAGATGCTGGCTTCAGGGGAATGATTCCAGTATCTTAGAAACTGTTTTCTAAATCTGAAATTATTAAAAACAATACAAGATAGTAAGAGATAGCAGTTCTCAATCCCTCCTTAACTGAGGAGTCATCATTATAGGAGAAATATAAGATTGAAATAAACTTAGTGGATGGCACATCTAACATAAGCAACACCCAAGGTGTTTCTCTAGCCTCCACATGTACTTGCACACAAACATCCATCTGAGCACACACACGAATGCAAAAATGCACACACATATGCTTGTGCATAAAAACAAAATAAAGCTATCCCTCAATAGCACATTTTGTCAAGACAAACCGAAGTCACAGTGACAACGGTTTATGTAGCTACAAAGGAACAGATAACAATTATTCAGCTGTGTTCACATAGCCGTTCATTGCAGGTCCATTTTCATTCTTCAGGTGTGTATGTAACAGTCTAACCCCTCATTTCATGTCTGTTGGAAAAAGAAGAGTCCTGAAGTCTAGATCATAACTAATTGTGAACCCATAGTGTATACTAGCTGTGTTTAAGTATTGGCATACATTATATATTTTATTACAAGTCACAAGAAAATGTAAAATATACTCCATAGGTAACAATTAAATAGAGATATGGTATTTACAAAATTCAAACCCAACTAAGAAAAAAGGAAGAAAACATTGTTCAATAAAGTAAGATTGAAATTGTTCTGAGTTGTTCTATCTTCCGAGTCTACTTCGTAGTTACTAGCTATGTGTCATTACATGTTTGTGAACTGCTCTATGCTCTATGCCGAAAATGGAATTGGGTTATAGAAACTGGGCCCTGGGTATGGATCAAAGATGAAGAAATGAAGTCTATTCCTGAATGAATAGTATCCAGTAAGTTATTCAATGATGAGATAGGATCCTACTTTTCAACACACCAAGTTAAGTGTGTTCTCTGCGATCATACATAAGCAATACATTTAACTTCAGACCTGTAGCACTGTGCACATTCTCCAAACAGTACAGCCCCATTAATAAGTGGAGTTGGCTGTGCAAAATAAACCAGTTTAATGAGCACATGTGAAATGAACAGCTAAAATCTCAAAATGTAGGTTGCTTTTTTGAAGACCGAGTTCTTTTATATTTTTTCATGATGTTCATTGAGCTCTTAAGGGAACTTTCTAAAGCTACTAAATAATGATAGTGTGATGAATAATTGCCCATCTAAACTCAAGGTGAAAACTAAATAGGTAATCTGTCCACTTATAGTGGCCTGAACGGAGCCAAGTTGCCACCAGAGAGAATTCAGACTTCGTAGACAGTAGCTTCTCAAAAGATGCTGCCAGTATTCTTGGTACAACAGTCGAGCTGTTTGGCTTTGAAGGTGCTGGCCCCTACTGTTTGGGACTTCGCTACTTCTTGAGCTAGGACCATCAAAGGCATCCCTTATCTCCAGTGACATTACCACAGTGTTGAACAGGCAAACACCATGATGCCACTCCCTAAAGTATCACCTCCTGTACATAGTAAAAACAGTGCCAATGTGGACAAGATGGGGTCAGCGCTCTGTGGGCAGCTCAGACATCATACTGTGCCAATTCTCCCAGGACCCTCCGCTGTTGCACCAGGAGTTCGAGGTCCCAAGGCATAAGGTACTAGTCTACTGAATCAATTCTGCCATCTAGTGGACACTTCCCATCCTCTTACCCATCCTTGTGGGCTTTCCGGGTATGATATAATTGAGGGGCAGGTATATGATGCTCAAACCCTGGGGTGCTGGCTGGTAGTGGGTGGGGATGAGGTGAAGGGAAATCATAACCCTACCATAGGAAAAGTAATCACTGAATGTAAAAAAAAAAAAAAAATGAGTGACTCCTGGGGTCTCACCTCCAGAAAGCCAAGCAGGTAGGAGGAGTCGTGCTGGGTTCTGTGGCTTCAGATCCGCAAAGAGCAGCAGGCACAGGGACCACCTGTTAAGTGAAAATCCAAAAATCTTCAAAGACCTTCCAATGCCAAAAACCTGTGATGAAAATCCTCCTGGGTTTCAACCATCTTTGAAGGCAGCCCCTTGTTAGCTCTAACCCCACCCCTTTCTGAGAACTGAATGTGCCTCCCTTCTGGGCTACAGACTGACTTTTTTTTTTTCCCCTGCAGAAAAAGGAAGGTTATTTGTACTTCCTACAGACATTCAGAGAACACACATGATTACTTTTAGCTCCTAAGTCTGCTTCCCAAAGTGCCTTTATCATGTGTTTGCCAACTCTACTATTAATGAATTACCATGTACTTCAATCATCAAATTAAGATAATGAAGATTGCAGCAATAAAAATATTATCTTATAATTGAGATCGCAACACCCTTTATATTGCTGACAGGGAAAAGGTAGAGAGGTTTTGAAAGTGCAGTATCAGGTCAGAAAAAGAATGACTCCCATCAGTTCAGCAGTTGTTCCCATGATCACTTGAAGCATTTCCAGAGTGGTGATTAGAAAGGGATGGGGCAAGAAAACATTTAAATATAAGAATAAAGTTTCGTTACAAACAAGTGTATTGCTATTGCCTAGAACATTCTAGCTAAACCTGGGATTTAATGGAGAAAATATTTGTGTTGCTCTTCATCTGAGAGCTTCTTCAATTTATTGAGTCATTATATTGAATATAGCAAAATGGGAACTTTCATGATATTTTTCTTCTTAAAAATAAATCATCTATTAAACATTTTATGAAATAGAAAAACATATAACATAGGAAATAACATAGAAACTAATATCATTTATATCCCTACCCACATGATTGGCTTCATGCTTAAAACACACTTATTTTATCGGAACTGTGGATTGTTTCATTATTGACAGAAGTTATCTTCTGCCGATAATCCACTGTGGTTATCATTTCTTCAGGTAGTTTATCATTTTTATTGTATGGCCATTGCTATTTAATTTTCAAATAAAATTGTATATATACTTCTGGTGTCCAACATGATATATATATGTATGCATGCATATATATATATATTTGAGGAATGGTTAACAAATTAATACATATATTAGCTTTATATCCTTAGCAGTTACTTTTTAAAAAATATATATTTTATTTATTTGAGAGAGAAAAAGAGGCAGAGAGAGAGAAAGAGAAAGAGAGAGAGGGAGAGAATAGGCGCACCAGGGCCTCCAGCCACTGCAAATGAACTCCAGATTCATGTGTCCCTTGTGCATCTGGATTTCATGGGTCCTGGAGAACTGAACAGGTTGCCTTTGGCTTTGCAGGCAAACACCTTAACTGCTAAGACATCCCTCTTCTTAGCAGTCCTTAGCAGTTACTTTTTGTGAGAACACATAATCTTGATTTTCTAGCATACACTACTTAGGTATTAACTATACTTGCAAATTTTTACAATGGAATTCCTGAGTTGATTTTTTTATCTGAAATTTTGCATCATTTGTCTCTCCTCCCAGTCCAATGCTAGTCTCTTATGACCTCATCTTAAGTTCATAATTCATTGTTGCCATTTTTTTTATAGTCTTTCCCCACGGCAGGAGTTCTTCTCCACTCTTCATAATGGAAGAGCCCTTATATTTGCTTTCCACGATGTTTTAGAGATTTTGTTGGTTTAGGCTCACATAGACCATCCACTAATTTCTCTGTTTGGGAATCATACACAGCATGGCTGCATAGACCTGTATGTGAGATCTTTCTTTCCCCTTGAAGAGATGCTTATTCATCTGGAGATACATTCTCTCAACCCTTGTGATAATTTTTTCCCCTTTTTCTTTTTTCTTTTTAAGAAAGACATGAAACTTCCAAACTGTGGCTCTGTACGCCAGGCTACTTGCAAGCCTGAGACTCACTCCTCCTTTCCTCTTGGAGCTCTGTTTGACTGCCAGCATCTCTGCTGTGATAGGCCTAATGCATATGCTTGTGCTCTGCCTGTGGTATCCTCCTTGACTCTGCACCTAAGAATTTTCTCGTCTTTCTAATTCATCTTTTATGTTTTTACTAGAACAACATTATTATATGTTATATAGCTTTTCACGAGTCTTATTTCCTCATTGTAGATCAGTCTGCCAAGTTACTGAAACCCAAATATTTTCTTGTCCACATATTGCCTCACATAATTGAAATAGTACACTTCATGCTTGGACCAAATTACTTTTAAATCAGAGAAAAAAAAAAAAAAGTCCTGTCATTCAACCTCTTCAAAGCTTCCAGGGTTAGACTCTAAGGCCTCCTCCATCTGTCCTTTTACTTAAAGATATCCATGCTGCCATCTGTTTCTAACATGTTTCGTATTATAGTGTGGTAGCCATTGCTTTTTGATACTGACCAAGAGTCATTATGATATGAAAGTGCAAAAATGCATACATTACAAACTGAGCTTTCTTAAATAGCAAGGCATTGACCATGCAACTATAGAATAGAACCTTAAAATCCATGGATTCAGTAGTTGAGATGTGGAAACCACCTTAGAAAATCATTTCTTTGCTACCAACTCACAAATAAGGAAACCTCTCACCCTGAGAGCTCAAGAATGCCCTCAGCAGTCTGAGACACTTAGTGAATGTGCAGAATTAAGCTAGCATTTCACTGTTCAAATAAATATCAGGATTCTCTCTTCCTTAACTGATGAGTTAAATAAATTGTCTGGGGTGTGGACAATTGCCAAAATAACAAAACATGTTTGGTTTAAATTTTGTAATACAATAGAGTCTACTTATGTTGCAATTGGTTAAAATAATTCCATACTTGCTGCTTAAAATGTCTACATAATTAGTAGGATGAAGTCTAATGCCAAAGTAACCGTAAATAAATGAACCCAAGCCATTTGCACCCACATTTTTACACTTCACCAATTTATTAAAAGCTCCAAATATCAGTCAATATATTGTTTTCTCTTAGTTTTAAATTGGGTGTCAGTTGAAGACGGTGAAAGATAACATTTTGCTTTTCCAAAATGTGTTAGATCTTTTACTCTTCAGAACCTACAGGAAATTTGCTTAGAACCTTTCTTGGCTAACTTTTGCTCTATGGAGACATGTACTAACTGGACTAATTTCCCTAAGATTTCAGGAATGTAGAAGTGATACCAGCAGCAAAATTTAAAGAGATCCATTCTGAATTCTGAGCAACTAAGACAAACACATAGACAATGATTCTCCCAAGGGCCAGAGCTAGTGGTGGGCTAAAATTCATTTGGTATTTAGATTAGGGCAGATATTAGCTCCCCCAACAAACACATCACCCCCTGGCAGGCATGTTGAATTTATATTCATTCAAGGGGTGATATTTAGGATGCGGTGTTTAAAAACCTGGCACAAACATGAGATAACTAATATTTGAAAAGGCACATTGATATTAAAATGCTACAGGAGGTCTGGCTCGTGAAGGTTCGCTTTTAAAAGTAAGTAGAACATGCCAGATGTTTCAGAGAAAAGCATAAAATCTACATTATGTGCCTAATTGTACAGTATTACATCACAGAGGTGGGGATGGTTTTTTGTTCCCTGACGCAGCTGGTGATAACAATCTGCCCTGGGGCAGGAACAAATCAGCACTCTGAGCACAGGGCAGCCCCTTGGTGTGACTTCTGGAAGTGCAGGCAAGAAGTTTAGCTTCAAAATTTGCCACATACGTGAGTGATAACTAATATTCTCAATGTAAGAATGTCATTGGATGAGGGCCAAGATTCTCAACAAACCAGACCAGAACAGAACTGTGGAATGAATTTGAGAAGAGACAACAACATGGCAAGCCTACTCTTCTGAAGATCTGGGTGCTGGACGTGCTGGGTTTGTAAGGGGATATGGGGACCCCCCACACACGCGCGCGCACACGCATGCACACACACACACACACACACACACACACACACACACACACACATGTCCTTGACATTGATGAATATCTTATCTTGTTAAAACTTTTCATGGATCTGGTCCCCATAGGCTCCTTTTCTCTTGCTATGTCAAGAGCTGGTCATGCAAAGGAAGGAAGAGTGGTAAGTGTTAAAATGGAGAATTATGGTAAGTCCTTCAAAACTTAAATCCTCCATGGGTCAACCAAAGACTAAAAGTAAAGTCTTGAAGTTCAATAGGTTTTGCATTCCTGCCTAGAAATACAGTCTTCGTATGTCAGTGTAGACTGCTACATGGGTGTGTTATTTGTTGCATCTTATGCAAATTTTTTTTTCATTTAAAATACTTGGATATATGCTCTATGTGTTTCTTCCTACTAATACATTTTGCACAGGAAGTCTGTGGGGCAAGAAATCCTTTACAGTGAACTACATTCCATAAATTCATATTTTGCATAGAACAAGAGCCTCTAAAATGAAACTAGGTAATTTTTAAAATAGTTATTAAACTTAAGTCTTTTCTTTAAAGAGTTATTTTTAAGTGCAAAAGCATTATCCTATAAAATATAACTAGGTAGATATACAGCTCTTAGAAATTCAAAATTATCAATCTCTACTTACCTAATAATAGATTAAATATTCATTACTTTTCATTTTAAATTTAGAGGACAAATCATGAGTGATTAAATTACTTGCCTTTGAGTTTTTACAATACGATAATTTCGACCAAAAACTTTTATCAAAGTTGGCAACAGCACCTATGCTATGAAAAGGCCACATGGCACACAAAATGATCCTTGTTTACCTGAGGACAGCCTTTTAGCTTTCCATAATCAGTGTTGTCTTCCTCCCTCTACCTCTCCTCTCTCTCTCCCCCTTTCTTTCTGTTTCAATTGTCTCTTCTATTTGCATCAAATCTCCAATTTGAATTTTTATTTTCTTAAATTTAATAACTTTCTATCAAAACAATATCTATTAAATATATGCTATATGTTTGGACAACTAACTTTCTTGGCAATTCAGAAGACACTTTAAAAAAATAAATAAATGGGCACAATCATTTTGTGTAATACTGCCATCTAATGGTGGCCATTACACCCCTCATCGTCCATAGTTAAATAACCCATTTTAGGAAGAATATATTAGGTAAGATATAACTTTTAGATTAAAAAAGGGATAATGTTTATATAGTACACAGGATGAACACATTTACAATCAATAACTTTACTTTTCACATATTTATTCAGTAGGTTCTGGATAACTGGTTAAAATACGAAACCTAGAATATGTTGTGGTTTTTATTGTGATATTTCATCTCTTAGCTTCAGCTAAACACTTTATTATTGTCAATCAATATGTTGCTTTTATTATTCATAAGCAGCAAGCAAACTTATGTTTTCATTCGTGAATATTACGTGAGGATCACAGGGATATGTAGGCATTTTCTCCTCCAAAGATAAATTTGTGTTTCTTTTAGTGAGTCAATCATATGTGTGTAGGCTAAAGTCCTATGGAAGGATATTAGACGTGCACTCTCATCAGCTCTAGCTCTGGCTTCCTCGCTGCTCAGAGCACTTTGAAATACTTTGGCTGAGATCTTTACTTCACTGAACTTGAGTAATCTTACTCTTGTTTGAAAGAGTAATATGTTGGACATCTTTTGGTTGCTGTGATAAAATGCTTGCATTGAACCACTTAAAAGGAGGAAAGCTTGATGTTGGTTCATGCTTTCAGAAGGCTGAGCCCATAGTTGCTTGACCACGGCTGTGGGTCTGTGCTAGGGTGGCACATGGTGTCAGGGAACACACGAAGAAAAGATGCAGAGTCTCCCTACCCCCTTGGAGGGCACTTTTTTGAGGACTTAATTTATTTCCCATAGGCCTACTCCCAAAATGGTTTCACCAGCTTCCAAAAACTTCCATCAACTGGAGTCATGAGTCTTTGGGGATGTTTATTCAAACCATAGCAGGTAAAATAGTTTATTTTTTTAAGATTCCATATGATTTTTAAAAGAGGACAATTTTTAATGTAATACCCAAAAAGACTCACATGAGATAACAGTTTAATTTAATATTTTGCATTCTGTTCCCTAAGCCATTTGATACATCTATAGGTCAAAATAGTGACTACCTATTAGGTAAGCTAACTCTACCTATTAGGGGCACCATTATTATCATGGTGCTAACTTAGTCCGCCATATTAGCAGAGAAATAAACAATTAAAAAAATAATCAAGAAGTAATAAAATATATGCAGGATAAAAATGTGCCTAAGGAACTGGCTTAGTGGAAAAAGTACCAGTCTGGAACACATGAAAGGCCTCATACCTGTGTCAACATTACTTTGCTTAAGTATAGAAGATATGGCTAAAGTTTTTCTAAGTTAGGATCCCCAGCACCCATGTAAGAGCAGGATGCAGCCTTTTTCGATAACATAAGAGGCAGAGGTCAGAGAATCCTTGAAGTTTAGGAAGTCAGCTCACTTTGCAAATGAAGGTCTGCCTCAAACAAGGCAGAAGGTACAGACTGACACTTGAAGTTGTTGTACACCAAGTGTTGTCCTCTGGTTTCCACATACCTGCCGTGAAGGTGTGGGTCACTCACATACCTCTCTCCCTCTCTCCCTCCCCCTCTCTCCCTCCCCCTCTCTCCCTCCCCCTCTCTCCCTCCCCCTCTCTCCCTCCCCCCCCCCCTCTCTCTCTCTCTCTCTCTCTCTCTCTCTCTCTCGTATGAACAACAATACAAAATGAGAATGATGTCATCCAAATAGTATTTAAGATATGTATTTCATACATGCACAGCTATGATGTATCTATATAGCATGTTTGAAGAAACAAAGGAGCCTTTCCAAACATTCTTACATAGACTGTTTCAGGTATAGTGAGCACTGACAAACTTCTCTTTCATTTTATACTCAAACCCCTAGTTAAAAAGTCTCCTCCTTAAAATGTGAACGAAACATCTCTTTTGAGGTCATGATTTTATGTGTTTTAAACATGGAAAATTGTCTCATAAGGCAATTATTTTGCTATCAATCAATCCTTATACTTAGTATAAGACAAAATGTGAAAGAATACAGTTGTGTAGTTTTGAGATTTTATTTTTACCCAAAGAAAAATCAGGACATTATGTACAAAGATAGCAAGGGGGGAGCAAAGCACAGTAAATTTTATAGCCAAGATTAAGATTAACAATATGTTCAAATTCATAGATTTCCCTTGTCCTCCCCTCATGCCTTTGTCCATCTCTGTTTACTTCTACTCTACTTTTCCCTTTATCATCTGTTAATTGAATTACATTAAGAGCAAAGCCAGTAAATGTTCTTAAAGGAAAACATGAAGTGAGAAAGGCCCCTTCATTTTGTCTTCATTGCCAGGAGGTAGCCAAGGCTCAGTTGGGAAGAAATCAATCATTCTATAGTCCCGTGTACATCATAAACTCTTGTGTATTTATGGTGAAATAAAAGTGTTTACTGCCTGTCTGGATGCATTTCCCAGAAATACTGAGACCAGCCTCTAGCTCAGAGTGCTAGGAATGTTATCTGATACTACAGAGAAAAAGAACAATATGCTTTGCAAACACACAAGTAATAAAATACTTGAGTAAGTTCTGAAAGAAGAAAAAGAGCCAGAGGAAAGAGGCAGGGACAAGAAATCATTAAGAAGATTTAGGTTATAAAATAGATCCTGGTCTGCATACCAAAAAATAAAAATAAATAAAATAAAAAGAAAGTAAGAAAGAAAAGAAAGAGTCCCAGAATGGGAAGGTTAAAGTACCTCAGGATTTGGCAGCCATGAAAGGCACAGTTTTGTGTGCTTTGGGTGTTTATGTGTCCTATTGTGCTTTTTCTGCCCTACATTAGTCTGGTTACTCTGAGCACAGCAGTATAGCTTTGCAGTAGCGTTGCCCCATGGCTTAATTTCCCAATTAAACTTAAACAAATTTCTCAAATGCTCATAAAACCCTTGGTGGCAAGATCAGTGCACCTGAATATTTAATTATTTGAATGTCAGTCTGAGACATAGATAATTGGCAGCTAATAGAAAATGCCTGAGACTGGGAAACAAAAGATTCTTCTATGGCTAATCAGGGAATAAGTGAATAAATTCACTATCACAGGCCTCTCTCTCTCTCCTTTTTTTTTTTTTTTTTTTTGTCTCAGTCTTAAAGAAGTAGAAAACTGGAGAAGTACAACAAATTTAAAAGAAGAAAGAAGAAAAATGTCCCGAAGTTGTAATTATGTGCTGAATATAAACTTTGGATGCAGTTAAATGATAGAATTAAGAGTAAGAGGCTATCTCTGTATGTCTACAGACTAACTGATCATCTAATACAGAAACCCAGGATCAGTCTGACTGCAAACATTCTTTTCTTCATGGATATAATGTTTCTACATATCTATATATAAAGGTGTGTCAAATAAATATGTATCTCAGGCGGCATTTTACAAAATAGAAATTAATCTAATGGTCTTCATATGCCAACTAAATTATATACCGAGTTAAATGGCTGGAGATTTGGCTGGGAGCTGATAAACCCGAGGTGGTGAAGGAAAGAGTCACCGAGCTCAGGAGAGATCCCAGTGGGAAACCCAGGGAATTAGTCTTGGGCTCAGTCTTACTTTACATCTTAATTACTGATTTCAAAGAAAGGCTAAACTGCACATTAACTAATTTGCAGATGGTCCTAAATTGGCAAACACTGGGAATTGCAGATTGAAAATCCAAAGGGATTTTTGAAGGTTAGAAATGAGGATCAGTAAAATTCAATCCTTTAAGTAATAACAACCCAGATGATGGTGGTGGCAATCAAGCAGGAATCTTAGTTCAATTCTTTTGTGAAGGCATCATGAAGAGAGAAGTGAAAGCCCCACGTCATGAAACCTAATGTGGAAAAGCAAGTTTGAAAGAGAACTAACACTGGAGCATATGTTGTTGAAAGAACAGGAATAAAGAATTTTAAAATCACTATCAGGGCATTCAGTTCAATCCCAAATTTCCCAAGTCCTCTTCTCCACATGAGCCTGGAGACTAAGAGCAGTCCTCCCCCACCACGACACATTTCTTTCCTTTGTGTCCTTACACTCTTCCCTCAACTAGCAACTTCTAACCTTCTCTGTGTACTGACATCTCCACTGAATTCCAGAGATTCCTTCTAAGAATTTATCTGACAAAAGACAGAATGATCCACATATCTGCTTGCCTCTTATATTCTGAGACACCAATTACAGCAGAGATCAAATGGGGTATACATGAAATGCCAGAAGGATATGACTATAAACAGCTGGGGAAAATTATCAACGGATAAATATTTCAAAAATATATTTTGGAGAGCCAGTAAGAATTAAAGTAAATATTTAAATACAGCAGTATGAGAAGTCAACATTGAATATGGTGCCATAGAGTGAGAGGACTGGGTAATGCTATCTCCAAGAGACTCTGAGTTCAGAATCAGTAGACGGCTGAGGTTTGGAAAAGAGAAATAGAGATAAAATAGGGAGGTCATTTTTTGGACTCGTGCCCTAGTCGGTGCATCCATCTACAGCACAGTGCCCTTATAGCTGACCTTCCCTCCCTCTGGAGAAGATGTTTTTGGCTACTTCTGTTACTTCCTCGACCACTGAAAATGCTCTACATCTTGAAATCTGGTGAGTGGAGTCTGTGCCTTCTTCCTCTTAAGGGAAGCCGGAGGTAGTTGGTCAAGTGGAACTGGAAAGATTTACAAGGATGACAGACTCCAAGGAGAAGTTCCCACTGGTTTGGGCCAAAAGAAAAGATATACTCATAGAAGTCTGTTCGATTTAACAGTGCCTATCCCCTTTCACCTATGCTGGTCTCACTCTTCACTGGAGAATCTGTCTTTTCCTGAAGGCAGCTAGAACCAAGGGCAACAATAATCTATCAAAAAGAAAAGATAGCTGACTCCCTGGCAGGAGATGAATCACCCTTCCCATATCAGCCCAGGTGAAACCACACAGGAATTGGCCAGATGAGCAACAGTGCTGCCTCAAGGGTGAGTCTGGAAACCTGCACC